>NC_057795.1:471796320-471807480 GCF_018294505.1 Triticum aestivum | reverse complement strand
GGAGAACAAAACAAGGGTTTCCCCGGAATCGAGCCTACACCACCTGGCCCCGCTAGAACCAGATCCAACAATCAAGGCCGCAAAGCAGACAAGGCCAATGGGGGAAAGAGTTGAGGAGGAGATGAGCCTGACCTTCAGATCTGGAGCAGAAGGTGGGGAATCCGGGTTGCGACCACAATCGGCCGAATCCTCTCCACCCGTGTAGCCGAGGAAGCCGGCTAGCACATCTGACGAACGCTTCCTTGCCGTCCGAGGCCGCCGCCTTGGCGTCCAAGGTCCTCCGCCAGGGAACGGAGCAGCAAAAATATCACCACGATCTTCATCGCCAACCACACAGGCTGGCCCGGCGACCACCTTGGGTGGCGACATGGGAGGGAGAGGCTGGAGGGTGTGGCGGCGCTGGGGAAACCCTAGTCGCCCTTGAGTTGCCAGATTCAACTCGAAGCCGAGCAGCCAAAAAGTTGTTTGGGAGGACAATGTGAGGTGTGGCTGCTTTGTTTTATGTAATCTATTTCTTTTTAAATTAGTTGTATTTCCTTTCTTTCTTTAGTTGTTTCTTTTCTTCCCTTCTTGGCTTATCCCAACCCTTCTTTGTCTTTCTATTTCTTTCTTTATTTTATTTTATATTCTTTGGTTTGCTTACTCCTAGTTGTACTAATAACCTCTATTTGTCTTTTAGTTTATAAAAGTTGGAGTGGGATTTTTACCCTACTGTTTATAGTCCAAAAAATTCCCAAGGCAATCCACTAGCAAGTAGTCTGGTCTGAACTCAAAAAGTCTGTCAACAAAGTTAGTCGCATTCATTTTTATGGTTGATCCATTTTCTAGAAAGAAAGGTGATCCTATTAGTAATCAACATAGAATGATTAGGTTTGGACATAAATATTCTTAGATCTCGACCTATGAAGAAGAAGAAGAAACTGAAAAGAAGCACGAAACCATAACCGAGTAGTGGAATTATCTCATCAGCCATCGTTCCTAGGGTGAACTACGTTGAGGGCATGATTAGGTCCATGGTGGTGGTTAATATGTGGGTGGTAGGATGACGATAGTTTGTGGTACTTATGTTGGGGTAGATCAAGTGGTATTTATAAAGAACAAAAGAAGTATAATTGCAAATACTCTCTCTGTTGGTAAAATGGTCAATGTAAAAAATGGTGCCTATTATTGAGACGATTGAGTAGTAGGAAAATCGTGAATTCACCAATTTTTACATCAAAAGTGAAGTAATTTACTATAGAGATATGACCTATACATGGCCACATTTATTGGTTTTGCAAACATACACAAGTAATAATTGTTGTTGAGAGGATTTATTGGCATCAATCAATTGTTTTTATTGAGAGAATATTGTAACACTAATTTCGTTGGAGAGGATTTCGTCATTTAATTGGCATTATGTATGTGATCAAATATATGTTTGTCAGAAACTAATGGATTTGTTGGACTCAATGAAATGGTTTTATTGATAATATACGGTGATATTACTTTTTAGAGGATTTTTACATCTGTTTAGTTGTAATCTATTCGGTGAGATATATATGCCTCCAAAGTTTTATGATAAAAAATACTCAAGAAATGCTTTAATATTGTATGTTAAGAAAGACATGCATGGTTAAGACTATGAATCTTATGACTACAATGAATACAACATAACTTTTTTGAGGTCATGGACATAAATTAGAAAGATAAAAAAAATACAAGAAACCAAAACCGGATCATAGATTTACCTCATTAGGCATAGCCTATGGGGTTAGTTACCTAGATGAGGCTATTTGCTATTGGAAGTGGCAATTGTTATTAGGGGTGGACCTAGAAATTTTGTGGAAATGGAGCATTTCTTGTATAATTGTAAAGAATTGAAGGTTTTTCATTAGAAATACAAAGAAATGCTATAGAAATTTCAATGTTTGAGAGGGGTAGGAGCATCCACTCATCACTAGATAGGTCTGCCCTTGGATGGTACGTGGAAAGGGGCTGTATTTTTTACTCAGCACTACAAAAGGAAACTACGATGTGTTTTATACTTTCCTGACTTCAATCATCCTTTTAATGGTCGGCATCACTTTTTCTTTCTAAATAAAGTAGTTTGATCCATAATTTAGAATAAGAAAGATATAATTTTGTGTGCCCTTACCATTTCTGCCGCCATTTTCAGTAGCACATGGATTCAAGACATTAGCAATCACATCTATCAGGGACCAAGATTTAAATCATATATAAGAGGATGAAATAAACCAAAGTCGGTGACCACCACCTTGTATAGTGATAACCCACAAGCATGGGGGGGGGTCTATTATAGCCTTTTTGATAAGTATGAGTGTCGAACCCAATGAGGGGATCAACATAGGATTAGTATTCTCTCATGTTCTATCAACCACTCATACAACTATAAGCACACTAAATGTTTGCTTTACCTAGAAACAAGAAATAAATATACTTTGCAGGGATGAAAATATAGCTTTGCAAGACAATAAATAACATAAAAATAAGAGTTATTTTCTGGTTTTTAAAACACTACAAAAAATACACTTCCGTGATGATACGTGTTTGTCACAGTAGGTCGCGATTTTTGTCATGCATGTACATCCATGACAAATTTATGATAGAATCAAGATAGTCATACCAGTGCTGTCGTAGAAGTGTTCCATGGCATTACCAAAATTATCATCACAGAAGTGTCCACTTCCATGACGATAAATCACGCGTCACAGAAGTGCTTTCGTCAAGGGTGACCGACACGTGGCATCCACCGTAACGGAACGCCGTTAAGCTATCGGGTCGGGTTTTGGATCCGATAACCCGTTAACAGCCCCGATCAATGGGGATTTTCCACGTGTAAAATCATCATTGGTTGGAGGAAACACGTGTCGGCTCACCGTTGGGACAGATGTCATCCGTTTATTGGACCGAAGTCACGTATGATATGGTGACACGTGGCACGGCCCAACAGAGGCCCATTCCTGTGAAAAGGCCGGCCCGTTTGACTTGGTCAAAAGGTGGCGGCCCGGCCCACGGAAAGCCTGTTAACGGCATGTTCGCATATAGCCCATTTACAACCCTCTAACCCAGGGCCCGTTACGCCCTATCCGAATTAGGCCCAGTAGCGTCATCTGGGCCGTCCAATATGATTCAGCCGGTTTTAACTTCCGGCCCATGTGTGGCCCATGACTTCTTTCAGCCCACATGAGGACCTTTGTAACTCTTGGCCCATTAACGGCCCGTGGTGAAACTGGCCCGTAATGAATAGTGTATCACTTTATACCCATTAACAGCCCGTTATTACATTGAGCCGTTTCCAGCCCAAGTTATCTTTCGGCCTTCTCAGGGCCCATTGATTCTTGGGCTCATTTGCAGCATTCGGTTACATACAGCCCGTTACTGTCATTTTCTGCTTGTGGGCCAAATTCAGCCCGTCGTTGCAGTCGGCCCGTTTGCGGACCGTTAATACGTTGGGCCGTTTTCATGTCAAAAAAAAACCCCGTTGGGCTATTTTCATAGAGTTATCAAATACGGCCTATTAACGGCCCGTTATGGTCCACGAATAGTACGACCCATGATTGGCGAAATGATGATACGCCCCGTAGAAGGCCCATGGACCCTACGGCCCGTATGAGGCCCATGGATAGTACGACCCGTAGAAGGCCCATGGATCGTGCGACCCGTAGAAGGCCCATGGACCCTACGGCCTGTAGAAGGCCCATGGACCCTAAGGCCCATATAGAAGGCCGATGGATCCTACAGCCCGTATAGAAGGCAATGGTCCTACGGCCGGACGAAGGCCCATGGATCATACGGCCTGCAGGAGGCCCATGGTTACAACAGTCCGTGTGTTGCCATGATTATTTTGGCCTAGTTACCAAAAATAGGCTATTGTGGCCACTAGAAAAACACAGAAAAAGAATTACAGTGACTACAAGCAAACAACTAAACAAGACAATAAGGAAATAAATAAGCAGGCAATTAAGGCTAGCCTATTACCGCTATTACACGTATTACATCCACTGGGCATCAAAGTTCGCAACCAGTGCAAATATAGGGAACAAAGCAGCATATTACATACACTGGCCGTCAAAATTGGCCACCAGTGCAAATAAACGCGGCAGCAAAACAAGAGCATAACTGAAACAACTTCAGAACAGCTCAAGAAACGTTATCCTGGGTATCCACCATCCTGGCAATAAGCTTACCAAGCTAATTAGCTTTGTCCTGTTTGGCGCTAAAATCCTCCAACGCTTGCTGTTGCACCAGAAAGTATGCATCTGAATGCTCCAGGGACTTCCGCAGTCCTTCCGCTTCTTGTCGCAGCACATCTGATCGATGTCTTTCAGCTTCTAGTTGAGACTCAAGAAATCGAACTGATTCAGACAGTGAGTTTGAATAGCTTGTGCAAGCGGTAGTGGCTAGTAACTCGAACACTAAACCAAGACAGGACTTTGGGGTTGTCTCGCTGTCTTCAAGATAGTCTTCCTTAGCTGTTTTATCAGCTTTGTTGGAGACCAACAAGGATGTGTCACTATCCTGAACCTTATCCGCATTACTTCCTTTACCATTGCTTAATAAGGCACTCTTCCCCAATATTCTGTCAGCATTCTAAAAGAAGAAACAAGCAGACACATAACAAGTTTAGCATGTACTAGTATATGAAACTCATTTCGGTGAACCAGTTCATTAGTAAGGTGGACAGGATTAAACTACCAAGTCTTCTATTGCCAAGTACTAGTACATAATAAAAGCATCAAAGAAACATATATCTATGTCCTATGGTCACTGCATTGTCTTGCCAAATCAAAATAGAGACACAGTTCAAATCATATCAGTTCAAGACAAAGCAGCAGTGAAAGAATACAAAGCGTGGGAAACTACACGGCACAACAAGATTTCAGATGGATACCACGGGTCTACATGTACAACAACACTATTGACTCTGTTGTGATGCTAGTAATGTGCACGATATGAAAGTCAACTATATACACAATTGAAATTGAAATCAACAGAGCTAGTGATAAGAGCAAACCTGTTAAAGAAACATGCGTGAACATACCTGCTGTGCCATTGGAGTTTCGATTGGATCCTTTAATTTAAAAATAAGTCTATATGAGTAAATACAGTGATACAAGAGCAAAGCAATCATAGTTAAAAAAGGCGCGCCTAGGCTCTAGGCGTTGGCAAAACGCGTTGCGCATAACTACACATAATCTGTGCATAACTGCGTATAAGCATGCGCTTTGGTCAGTAAAGCGCAAGGCGGTGGAAAAACGCACAATTAACGTCTAACGCTTTTTTGAACTATGATAGCAATGGAATCTTAAATTAGAACAATTGTTCTTCAGGTTTAGGCACTTGTTCTACATGAACAGAGTATAGTGAGACACAAGAATAAAATACTTAAAAATAGAAAATGAGCTCATAGACCTTACCACATTCTTGGTTCGGGACCAGTACAGAACAAGGCGTTCCCAGTCATCGTCCAGTAATTGTGTCTCAGGAGAACGTAAGGGAATTTGATGAGTTTCTTGGCCGGTGAAGTACGTTTTCTTCAGGTAATTCTGATACTGCCACCAAGCATTCTTGAAGATAGCAGAGGTATTAGCACAGGTTACCTCATCCTGAGTTTCCAAATCGGTCCTTCTCTATAGAGAAAAATGGGAAAATTTGCTGTATTATAACCATCATGGAAGTAGGATGTATGGGACGAAGCAAAGTAATTGCCATGAATAACATTACTTACACATAACTCCTGGACAAACACCTGCAACTGGCATTTTCCTTCATCTTCAGTATAATATTTCCAAGATGGAAAGACACGCACATACGATTTAACAACATCAAATGCGATAGATGCTAACCTACGACTGGCTGGTTGTGCTTCCTCCACATGAATAGGCATACTAACTGGTGGAGTTGGGGTTCGCCGTGATAGTACTGGCCCTTTAGGCACTGGAGCTGCCTTACTGACTGCTCTTGTTTGGGAGCTCTGTGGTGGAGATGGTGCTGTGTCAACATGAACTAGGTTACTATCGGCTGGGGTTGGGGTTAGATTGGGTGAAGCTGGTTCTCTGTCCATCAAAGTAGGGGTACAATCTGCGAGAGTTTGGGTTATGTGTGGTAGGGCTGGTTCTTGTGCATGTACAACCGGGGTGCTATCTCCACCAAGAGGTAACACTGTTTTATTTGAAGACCATGTTTTTATTCCGCTAGATACTGGCATCACCCGCTCCAATTCAAATGGCTGATAAACAGGAAATATAGTTGAATGTACAGACATTGTATGAGAGACAGATGCAATAGATAGTGTGGAAAAAAGAGGGCATGAAATAGTTGACATGTATATTGTTTAACTAAAACAGATAGCATGACATAATTTCACATATATGATATCTATCTAAACTGGATAGCATAGCATAACATAATTCAAAGATATGATGAATAACTAAACAGGATCGCATGACATAATTCACCTACATGTTATCTAAGTAATCAGGATCACATCATTTAATTCACATATGTGATTTATATGCTAAACAGAGGGCATTCGAATATGATGTCTGAACTAAGAACATGGTGTATAGGATGTCTAAACTATGCAATGCAAGACACCGTATGCATGATATGAGCAGTATAACCGTGCCAAGTTAGAGCATACACCTCAGTGGGGGAATAGAACTGGTCATCTGTCTCTGAATCCATCTCTGAGGAGCTATCGGGACCCAACAAGAGATCTGCTTCGACAGGTAGCACTGTCTGCTCTGAAGGCCTTGTTTTCACTCCAGATTTTTCCATCTCCCACCCAAATGGCTGATTCACAGGAAGAGTAGTTTAATGTACAAACGTTGTCGACAAATGGAAATGTAATGAAGAAAAGGATGGGCAATATATCATTCAAATATATGATGCCTGGTTAAACAGGATGACATTGCCCATTTCACATATATTATGGCAGGCTAAAAGACATGAGACTGCATAATTTCCATATATGACATAGAAACTAAACATGTGGCATTACAGAACATGTCTAAACTAAGCAGATGACATATATGATGTCAAAAGTAGGCACTGCAAGGCAACATATGCATGATATGACTAACATCATCATGCCAAGGTAGAGCAAACACCTTGGGGGTTAAATAGGAGTGGTCAACGGCGTCTGAATCCGCCTCAGAACATATATCTTCCTCTGGATTACAATCTGGAGAGGGATGGGGAGGGTTTGCCATTGAACCCACCATGGAGTGATGTCTGCATGACATTGTATTGCCGCGCAAAACTCTTATCCTTTTCTCTACATGTTCAGCATGACTGTGTACAAATATCTGACATGCATACGAAAAAAACATGGTGAGATTATGTAAGGAGATCATGCAGAAATTTAGAGTGATGGTAAAAACCAGTGGATCGATGTTTTTCCGTTAAACCAAAATAGCCCTAATGGATCGACGTGAATGTATAGTAACAAGTGATGCGACATGTGTACAACCTCTTTGCCGTAGCCGTGTCGACCTCAGCATCATTGGGTTGGTCGCTGAAGCAGTTGAGGCAGAGGTGGCTATTGGAGGTGTGGAGGAAGATCTAAGGAATCTGTAGACGGTGTCCAGGGCACTGCTCTGTTGTGATGGATCATTCTATCATTGGAGCATCTCCGGTGAGCCGTAAGACATCAAGGCTAAAGCAGCACAAGACAGACATCGTCAATCTCAAGTGGGATTCTAATAGCATCTCCAATAGATGATGTAAAATGGATGTAAAATTAACATCACCAAAAACCACCTGACTACAACAGATGAAGTAAAAACTGTTGACTCTGAACTTAACTGTCGAAACTAAAATTTACTGTGGAATCTGAATGCTACTGTCGAAACTGAACGCAATGGTAGCAGAGAGGCACTTGACATGTAGTTTGGGGAGGGCCTGCAGTTCATCTTCAACCTGCACCCCTCTGAGCCGCCTGCCACCACCGGCCGAACCGCCGGCCCCAGCACCGCCTCGCCGCCCCGAAACAACTCGCCACCGCCGCCCCGGCCAGCCCTCTAGGCCCCCCGCCCCCACCATGAACCCTAAGATAGATAGTGGGGGTACCTCTCCGGCGAGCCCCCGTCCCCGCTGCGGGTGGTTCTTCCTTAACTCCAGCGAGCCCCCAACCCCTGAAAATCGATTGACCCAAAAGTCGATTCAGTCGACTGAAGTGTGGCTTAATCGGAGCAGAGCAGCAGCACGAGCGAGGGGGAGAGAAGCAGCAGCTGGGCGAGCGAGCGATCGAGCGAGAGCCAGAGCAGCAGCAGCAACAGCGCGAGCGAGCGAGCGAGAGCCGGAGCAGCAGCAGATCCAGCTGGTATGGACGTCGCCGCCGAAGGGGCCTCGCACTGGGGGAGAGCTGCCGTGGAGATGTCGCCCGCGGAGCTGGCTTCAAGGTAGCCACTCCATGGGGGTGCGGGATGGAGCACCGTCGGTGCCGGGAGGTCGAGTTAAGGAGAAGGTGCGATGCGATGAGTGTACAACCTCTTTGGTGGCGCCGAGTAGGCCTCGGCTTCGTTCGAGGAGTCGGTGAGGATGCTGCGGTTCCGGTGGAGCAAGTTAAGGCGGCGCTGTGGGGATGGAGCAGCCGCGATAGACGAGGCGATCATCGGAGCAGCTCCTTGGAGGTGGAGGACGGGGCGACTGAACCGGCGGGACAGCGAGATGAACGACGGATCCTCATCCGGGGAGGTGGACGAGGGACGTCGAGCTGTTGCGGTGGACGACGTCGTCGGGGAAGAGGCTCCAGCTGGGCAGCGGTGACATGGCGGACGGAGGAGGGTGGGGTTTCGCAGCTGGAGCGGAGAGGTTATGACGGCCTGGGATTTCGAATGGCGAAAAGGGAGTGATGGGAGGGGGTGAAGCATGACTTAGGGACGCGCTTGTCCAAAATGTAGGGTGTGTTACAAAAGTACCCCCCACCGATTTGAACTAGCGGCCCTTTCGGCTCAGGGTTAGAAGGGGGATTTCGTGTGTCGGGATTTGGCAGCTGGAGGGAGTTTTCGCGCCCGTTGTAATTTCGGGATAGCAAGGCGCGGGTTGTGAAGTCGCCAGTTTTGGGAGCAGGATATCTGAATTTTCGGGATATAACAAGACGCGGGTTGAATTTTAGGGACAAGCCTAACATGTAGTAATATTGTACTTGTACGTACCAAATCAATTCGCACTTCCCTCAACCAAAAAGAAAACAAAAAAATAAAACTATTCACACCACACAAAGAGAGAGTCTTGCCCCGTTTTACTATAGAAATGCTATTCAAAGCTACTCCCTCCTTCCATCTATATAGGGCCTAATGTGTTTTTCGATGCTAACTTTGACCAAATATTAGAGCAATGATATATGACATGCAACTTACACAAAGCACACCGTTAAATTCGTTTGTGAAAGGTTCTTTCAATGATATAGTTTTCACATTGTGCATGTCATGTACTATTAATCTTGTCAATAGTCAAAGGCGGTCTTAAAAATCTCATTACGCCCTATATAGATGGAAGGAGGGAGTATGAATCCATGTTATGTCCGATTAAATTTTTTTGCTTGCTGTATAATGCATGTAACCTACTCATACCAACATTTTAGTGCATTCCAAATGTCTATACTACCGCTGCAATTCGAACTAAATTTGAATTTGTTTCTCTATTTCAATAAGAATCTACAATCATGATTGTTGCCAACTTCAACCATCATAGTTTCCTTGCTATCCGCCGGATATAAATCGGACGGCCTATAATGCAGGATGGTAGGCACACCATCATCAACACCTCCCTTTTTTATAAGAGTAGAGATAAAATATATTAAATATAGTATAACATGTTCATAAACACACCATGTGTATCACCGTTATATATATTCACACATGCGTCGGTTTAAAACACTATGACAAATTCTTCAAATATCCGAATTCGCTTTTTATAATGAAGTATATATGATCTCTATTCGTCTTTTACACCCACACAACCCTCTTATCTTTGTAGCTAGAGCTAACTTTCTCTTGTGCATGCACACGCCCGCATCCCTCTCACCCTCCCTCAGCATTCTCTAGCTCCATCGCGCAAATTCATCTTTTCACTTTAGGTCGTTCACCCACGGTGTGTGTAGGCCCCCCAGCTCCTTCTTTACGGCACACATCGATCGATATGCCTCTCTAGCCAGGTGTGCCTAGCACAAACACAAGTCTCCCCTCTTCTCTTGTCACCGTCCATGCCTCACTCCCACCACTCTTTTCATCATTCTCATACTCGCACACTCCTCCCCGCTCGATATAGTATGCCTCATGTAGCACCTCCTACATGCATCCCTCTCTCTCTATCCTTCCCTCATGCCTCATTTGCTTCTAACACACACATGCATGTATACCGATCGATCTCCCAACATATACCTAGATCGACTTTAACTACCCCCCCATCGATCGACGTACCTCACAAGTTCTGTCTCTCCTTTCTCTAACAAAGGGCGATTGATCTTCCTATGTAGTTATGTCTACTTACCACAGCCACATCGTCCCCCCTCATCATTTGTGCATGCCTCCTGACCCGTCTCTCACACGCACGTGCACAGACAACAAGCAGCCATCTCCTCTCTTATTGATATTGCGGGCGCGCCCTCCATTTGTTTAGCAAGCCTATCCCACCATTTGTTAGAAGCAACTCCACTACCACCCCTTCCAACACTCTAGCTCCGTCTCTCTCCCAACCTTATTCCTCTCCTGCACATATGCATGGATGCCGATCGATCTCCCTTAATACATGAGGCAGATCGATCTCCTTAATACATGAGGTAGGCATCTCTCCTCCTCCACACATATACCAACCATTGTACCTCTATAGTTAATTCGGCCTCCCTCTTCCCCCACCACACACTGATAGTCGAGCGCTGCAGGTAGGTATCCATGCCACAGAGACAAACTGCACATGTCCCCTCTCACGTTCCAGTAGGCCAGCCACTCTATATCTTTGACGTGGGCACACACAAATTCGATGGCACTCTTTATCGATTGCGCGCGCACACACACACATCATCATCCCTCTTTTTGATTCTATGGACACCTCAAGCCGATGATACCTCCACTCTCTTCTCGTGGATCGCCCCCTCTATATATATGTTATATCCAGGACTCTATTTTACACACATTACATATGTTACATTTT
>NC_057795.1:471744936-471795984 GCF_018294505.1 Triticum aestivum | reverse complement strand
AGGTTTGTATCTCTCTCACACAACCCCATGTAGGTGGTGTACGTATACAAGAGAATAGGTGCACCGTGCACGTACTCACGCTTCGTGCCCAGCCACACCCACGCGGGTACACGGTGGAGCTCATTTCTTTATGAAATGGCAGCCCACGTGCTAATTTGAACGCCTGTAGCGGTTGTTTACCTAGGGAGGTCGTGTACCACGCCTGCACGAAACAAAGTTTGACTTGACGCGTTATTTTTAAATATAGTTATAGCGCTCAATGACATGTACACATAATATAAAACAATTTTTATGGACAAAAAGGTAGTCCGCTCACTATATACAATGGAGCCTTGCGTGCCTGGTTTGTCGCTCTTCAGAGTATCTCACACAAGGCTACGGTGGCCTCTCTCTCTCTCTCACCATTGGTCACTGATCCGGCCGCATCCCGTCCGCCGGGGGAAAGGGAGTGCGGTGGCCTCTCTCTCTCTCACCGTTGGTCACTGATCCAGCCGCATCCCGTCCGCCAGGGGAAAGGGAGGAAGTGCATCGTTTCTCCGTTCGACGGTGCCGAGGCAGCACGTCGCGATTTGCGGTACATGCCGTTCTCTCTGACCAAGCTCTGGCGCGGCAGGGCCTACGCCACCTGCTCGCAGATTCTGCCCGCCGCCACTCACCTAGTTAGATCCCGACGACCTCCAAGTATCCCCTCTGGCCTTGCTCCACTGCCCGTCTTCCCACGTCGCTGCATGTGGATCTTTCATAGTTCTTTTCCCAAAACGTAGCTCGTCCAGCGTACTTTCCATATTGCATTCTCGCCCTCACACCGTTTTAGAGAAACACAACCGTGTTGTTATCTTCCCTTAGGGCAAGGAATATGCTTCTTTTTTGTCGTCGCATGTGTCATCAACTGTTATTGGCCAGTAATGTTTCCTTTCCACCTCTTTTTTGCAAACAGGGCTGTCCATTTCACCTCATTGCTATTGCGACCTTTTGGTGAACTGCACAAATCACTTTTTGCTTAAGAGTGTTTTGTGCAGTTGTACTAAAATGTCACACGGGCAACATTTCTACATTTCAGTGCGACTGCACAAAGGGAGATTGGTTTTGCTCTATCCTCCTCATCCAACTCCGAGCCTGATCTTCTCCAACTAGTTAGTCTTAAGAGAGACTGCAAAGGTGACCAGCTTCTATTTATGTGTTTATTGTTTCATCAGTAGTCCACTATTATCGTAATCACACTTAATATCTTTGGAACAGGGACGCTCAGCTCTATTTTAGTGGAACTGCACAAAATGATCAGAATGTTGCATGCTCGAGACAACTACTTTTTTTTCCCAACATGCCTTGTTGATTTAGGCAGAGCTGGGGGGATGTTTCTGCCAATGAAAGCATGGATCAATTTTAATTTAACACCTTCTCACAACTCTGTCTTCTGTTGTGATGTAATTATTAGCTCTGATCTGCTAATAATTGACATGCATTAGCAAGGAAGTTAGTTTTTTATTGTTTCCGAAAGAGCATCGATGGCAAGACACGCGAAACAAAACCTGAAAGCTCACACCATTGTACAATTTCATGTCTCACTGGAAAATTATTTGTATAGTACGTCAATTATGTAAACAAATGATGGAAGCTTGATAGCATTTCCAAAAGCCTCTTCATCATTCGGGTCCATGTGCCATGCACAAAATTATACTCCTTCGTTCCTAAATATTTGTCTTTTTACAAATTTCAAACAGGCATATTTTAGAGTGTAGATTCACTCATTTTGCTTCGTATGTGTACTCCCTCCGTTCCTAAATATTCTATTCGTCTTTCTAGAGATTTCAACAAGTGACTACATACGGAGAAAAATGAGTGAATCTACACTCTAAAATATGTATATACATCCGTATGTGCCCGTCCATTTGAAATCTCTAGAAAGACAAATATTTGAGTAGTCACTCGTTGAAATCTCTAAAAAGACAAATATACTCCGGAGTATATTTAAGAATCGAGGGGTAGTGCACAACTGCATGGGAGACTCAGCCCGGTCATTGCGCCGCATTAATAGTGAGTAATGAGCAGTCAAATCGTAAGCCCCACCTTTCCCACTGTAAGTTGCTGTGAAGAAGCAACCATCAATACGCTCTTCTTTGAATCTGCTCATACTACTCCATCCGTCACTGTTTATACAGCGCGCTTCAGAAAAAAAGAAAGATCTATGGGACCAAGGAGACTAGCGATCGGCCTGAAAAATAGCATTGGTAGTTATAGCACGACGTCTATTACTAGAGGGAATAATGCGTACACACATGCATGCAGTGCTTCCACCCCGGGTACACACATGCATGCACTTACTCCACTCCGTAGTAGTACAGAGTACATGGAGAGAAAATTGTGGACTTGATTGCGGTTACCATGCCCTAATTAATTGAGCATTAAACCAAACGCGTCTAAAGTCTCTCTGGTGGTGGAAATGCATTGAGAGAAATGCATCATAATGAAGCGCGCCCTGTAAACTGTGATGGAGGGAGGAGTAGTATGAAGGTGCAAAACCAAGTACGTGTATGGCCAGTCGACCAATGCACCTCCTCTTGGCATATCACTAACATGTGGGACAGGAGTGTGGGCAAACCGATCTCAATTGACGGCAAAGAGCCAACCTGCCGTTCCTTGAGAGAGACGAGGAGCGAGAACACACAGACAGGCTCGCATGGAGGCCAAGATATATTCGAGCATGGTTGGTTGATCGATATCATTCATTACATGTTGGGCTGCCGTTTTCCGCCCTTCTCCGGAATAAACGTGTACTTTATCAGAGATAAAAAAAGAGTACAGACGCTCCACCATGCGGTTCTAGTAGTAGTACTATTCGTACTACTGCACTTGGCTCTTCGCCTCTTCGTGAAGTCGAACAATGATGGTACTCCACATGTTGGGTACTACAGTGTATGCCTCTGACAATCTGACACCGAATGGACTGATGCATGTCCACCGAGGGTAGGTTGCATTAGTCAGAAGGCGTAAGCGAGCTTCTCCTTGTCCTGCAAGCTTCTCCTCGTTCTGCGAGTTGACGGGACACACCAAAAAGTAGTGCTAGTCCATACTCCCTCCTTTCCGGTTAATATGGCTTAATCTTTTTTGCGGGTAAATGAGAGAGCTTTATTCATATATAAGCATTCTTAGGATGATCAGCCAAGACACTGGTCACTAGGAAGCGAGGTACCCCGCAAAAAAAGAAGTAGGAAGCGAGGTGTTTCATCAAGCCAGCTCTCGGCCACATTCAAAGTGCAGCAAGCACGGTTTGCACGAACATGCGCCGCAAGTTTTGCTGACCTATTTACATGCTAAATAACAAAAAAGAGGAAATATTACCAAGCGCTACTATTTGTAACAGGATATGAGCCAGAATTAAGCGAGAATTGTGGTGAGTGTTCCATGCAATCAACTTCCATTATCACATGCGAGAACCCTCGAAGAGAACCAAATGTGTTGAAGATTGCTTTATCACATTTTAAAATTATAATAAGAGTACAGATGCTCCTCCATCCGGTTCCTAGTACTAGTATCGTACGTACCTTTATAGACTATAGTAGTAGTACTAGTACTAGTAAACTTTGCGCTTGGCTGTTCGCCTATTCGGGAAGTCGAACAATAGTAGCACTAGTAGTATAGTGTATGCTTCTGGCAATCTGGCACCGAATAAACTGTTGCACGTCCACCGCCTGAGCGAGGGAGAGCTTGCATTAGTCAAAAGTTTCTCCTTGTCCTGCGAGCCACCGCACGCAAGCTTCTCCCATCCTGCAACCTTATCCTCGTTCGGCAAGTTGGCGGGACACATCAAAGGCCCTGTTTGGATCCATGGGTTAGAGTTAGTTTGGGTTAGTTTGTACTCAACTAACCCAAAAGTATCCAAACAGGAGGGTTAGTTTGGGTTAGAAGCATCTAACCCATCCAAAAAATCTAACCCATCCAAGAGGTGCTTATTTGGGTTAGTTCTTCTCTGGAGCACTAAAAAACACATTTCTCTCTCGCTCTCGCCGTAGCAAATCCCTCGCCACTTCCTTGAAGCTTCTCGTCCTCTTCATCCCTCCCTCTCGCAACGCCCGTGAAGGCGCCTCGCCGTATCCGCGCTCCATCTAACCCTGTCATCTAAACACCTCTTTGGCTAGAGTTAGTTCATGGTTAGTTCAGGGTTAGAATCTAACTCTAACCTCTAACTGAGTTAGAGTATCCAAACAAGGCCAAAGTAATGCTAGTCCATACTGCCTCCTCTCCGGTTAATATGGCTTAATTTCAAATGAGATAAATACACTGTCTGTCACTGTATATTTGTAAAAATACAGTAAGTGGACTTCATAATACGCTCACTGCGCTCAATATATATATTTTCCAATGTTTATACGGTCACTAGCTCACCCTGACTGAGTATGTGTGTGCATGCACGTGTAGGTTGAGCACTTAGCATGACCGTGTGTCTTCTGTCGTGTGCTCGGACATGCATGCATTAGGGCGTCGCGCGCGTTTTTGCGTCCATGTGTACGCGTGACTGTTGCATACACGTAGGGGGAGTACGTGTAGGGGCCACTATGGAGCAGTCAAATCACATAGTAAGTTAGTCGGAAGAAGTAACCATCATTTCACTCTTGAATGACACGTATGCAATATAAAATGGTTGATATGGAGAGAAACAGAAAACCACTATATATACAC
Source organism: Triticum aestivum (assembly GCF_018294505.1). Taxonomy (NCBI): domain Eukaryota; kingdom Viridiplantae; phylum Streptophyta; class Magnoliopsida; order Poales; family Poaceae; genus Triticum; species Triticum aestivum. The sequence continues at coordinate 471,791,307 of NC_057795.1, read as the reverse complement.
TAGCAGGAGCCTAAGCTACAAGCCTGCTTACTAAGGTTGCTCTCTTCACAAGCATAGAACGACGGGCCTGATCCCACAGCTGGGGAAGGGAACAATGTTCTGCGTAGACGCGGTCGACATCGGCGAGGGAGAAAACCCATAGTCGGTGCGTCCCAATCGGGGTTCACCGTGGTATGGGCCGATGCCGCGTCCCAACCGCCCTTCTAGCTACATCCCGACGTCCCAGGTAGTCCATCTTCCTTTTGGAGCCGGCTTGCTCCACTGCTGTAGCTCCATCTCATGTTGATCTTTCTCTACTTCTACCGGATTCTACTTGTGATGAGTTTATGTCTCGTGAACTAGTGTCAGTACGATTATTCTAATCACACTTCTTCAATATCTTTGCCATCAGGGATGCTCAGGTCAATTTTAGTGGAACTGCACAAAAGCATCATATGATCCGAGGGTGCCAGCCATCTTTCCTTCGACAGGTTCTACCTGGCTAGGGAATTAAATCATGTTTAGGGTTTAAGTCGTAGTGACCCCATCAGTAGTTTTTCTTTCGTACACGCTCTCACAACTTTTTCCTTTAGTTGTGAAGTAAATATTGGCTATGATCTGTGAATCATTGAGATGCATCAGCATGCGTGTTAGTTTTCCTTTGTATTTGATGGAATGTTGTAATGGGGCAACCTTGGAATAGGAATGAAAATGGAGTGGAAAGTTTCCGTTTTTCCGGAGAAAAAATGGAAATAGAGAGAAACCAACGTTTCATTTCATTGGATCGCGCCATCGAGCAAAACCAATGTTTAAATCACGTCTGTCGTGTTCGTGTCTCATCCTCCTCCACGGCTCGACCCCACACGGTCGCTTAGCATGCCACTCACCGCAAACCGAGTATATGATAACTTTCCCGCCTGCTTGTCGATGGATCGCGCCATGGAGTACTACTAGCACTACTGGAAGAGATTGACGAGTTGGGGGAGGACAGCTAGCTGTAGCACGGACTCCCAAGAACTTTTTACATGCATGTTGTAGCCGGCTATTGCGATCTTTGAACGCGGAGCAGCCGCATGCACCCGGAAGGGGCACAGGCGATGCTCTCTCAGCTGGCGTGCCGCTTCAATGCCGGCGCTAGTGAGAGGTCGCGTCCGCTCTAGCCGGGCATGAATGTGGCACTGACCATTTTGGGCGGGAAGCATGCGCGGGTGATGAAGAGGGTTTGGGTTGGTCAGGACCGGCCGTGGCAGCGGTCCGGACATGCGCAAACAAGAGATGCTATACGTTAATATTGTTGCGTATATAATTAACAACGTAAATAATGTGCCAGTTGGACAAATATGATTGGAGATGGAGATGGAAATGGAATTTTACGTAAACACGAATATGCATGTCTATGTCTATGTGTGCGTGGGCGACGACTCTCGCGACCTGGAAGCGGGGGCGTGTTTTTGATCGAGTTTTCTTTCTTGGTAGGTTAGAAAATCAGTTTGTCTAATTCACATCTAGATGTTATTTAAGGATATCGCATCTAAGCTCCCACAAGTATATAATGTAGCAACAAGAAAAAAAAACTAGGAAAAAAAATATACCACAAACAGAGTGGACATCAACTTAGATGTGACATAACTATGTCACATCTAGATGTGTCCTAGATAGACCCTTAAAAAATTGTCCGCCAGTTTTCGTTTCTTTTTTCCGGGAACGCGCGTATTCTATTTAAAACCACTGCTATGGAGAGATTTTTTTACTCCATTATAGCCTCTTGTTTGATAGAGTTTCTCGCGTCTTGCTCTCTCACCCTCTCCATATCAAAACAAGATGACAGTGTCCACTCTATCTCTCTCCTCACCAGTGGTCACAGATCTGGCCGAATCCCGTCCGCTGCGGGAGGTGAGGAGGTGCAGCGTTGACGTTGTCACCGTCGGTGACGAAGGGAGCCGATGCGCACCGTCCTCTCGGAGCCGGCGCTGGCGCGGACGAAGATCCTCCGCGCCCTTGTTCGCTACCGTCGTGTGGGCAGATCCCGCCCGCCCGCCTAAACGACATCTCTTCCACCTGAGGTCTAACTTCTTGTACTGGTCCAGCTCCCCAGGTCGCTGCGCGCGGGTTTTCTTCTATGCGACTACTCCCCAGCTCCCCATGCATAGTAGCTAGGGTTCGTCGGCTGGTCCAACATCACCTACTAGTACTATTATAGAGGAAATGCCACTCGAAAAGTTGTCCTAATTTATGCCTTGGTGGAGGTATACATGTTGTTTCGACAAAAAGTACATGGTGGTTGTGCGGTCATTGTCCATATGGTGGTAGTACTATCACTGGTTAAATGAAGAAATGCTTTTTTTCTCGGGTATCCTGGTTTAGTTCCCATCAAGATATAATTATGATGCTTCTGTTTGTTGTTTTACTTTTCATTAATTCTTATTGACAATTGAGATGTCGTTGCTAACCTTTCTTTATATTTTTGGAAACAACAATGCATGTCTCCATACCCGGGCATGTCTTCCTCAATTTTAGTGGAACTGCACAAAATTGGATGGCCATTGTTGTTCCGCATCACCGTCCTTTGCCAGGTGGTTCTTCCTTCCTCGAGCTTGATTACTGAGAAGAAATAGACCACAGTGAGGATTTGTCGAACTTCATAGGTGCCTCACCCAAACTTGATGCCAAATGGATGATGCATCACCACGATGACCTATCGATGCTCATGGTTGCGCCTCATGGTTGCGTCGGCTGGTGAAGCTGGTCGATTTTCAATGAAAAACAAGCTGTCTTCCATCAGTGCTCTTTGCTTGTTATGCACAAAGATGATATCCTTCGTCAGTTCACCTTGGTTGCATTGGAGACGCATTTGTCTTTCACGTTGGTGCAATTTTATCACACAATTGGCTATGAACCAAATGTTTCCTCGAAGAAGGATCGACGTTGGTACTAAGAGCATAAGTTTTGTATTGATTTCTAAGCCTTCTCACAACTTTGTCTCCAGCTCCCCTGTAATTTTATTTGTCCAGCTATTAACTTTGATTTAAAAAATGGTGTGGACTAAAAACCCGGTTGGACGTAGTAGCCCTCCATTTTTATTTACTCCGCATATTAGATTTGACTGAAGTCAAACTTTGTAATACTCTCAAACCTTTCCGATAATTGAAATTAAAATTCTTTATTTGTACACACTCTCACACGTTTCCGATAAGTTGGCGCATGTGTGGTTGTTCACTTAAGGGAGGGTAGTGTACCACACGTGAAGGACAGGAAGTGTGACCAGGACGTGTGGGCGTGGATCGTTAGTTCATCGGAAGTAGTACTAGTTTTCTTCACTGTACATTAAATAAAGAGTTTCGTTTCGTACTTACACAATTTAAAACGATTGTTATGGAGATAATAAGAAAACCACTCCACTATATATTAGTCGTATACACACGAGAGTACTATATGGACGTAGCTTCATTGGCTTAGTGCACCTGCCTTTGGGTTTATGACAGGTGGGCCCAAAATGTGGCTTGCTCACCTGTCATACAGCCAAAAGCAGATGCAGTGAAGGCACCGGAGCTCAGTCCATACTACATTAGTATATATATAAGCGGGAGCCTCAGCGCTTGTTCGCTAGGGTTTGCACTCTCCACACGCTCACCGCAATACATATATGTTACACGCTGGAGGCTCAGCGTTCATTTGCTAGGGTTTGCTATATTCACAGTCTCTCACCCTCTCTTCACCAGATCTAAACAAGACTGCGTTGGCCTCTTGTCTCTCTCTCCCCCCTCACAGCTGGTGAAGGAGGCGTTCGTATCCCGTCGCACCGGGAAGGGGAGGAGGTGCAGCCTTAACTCTATCGCCTTCGGCGAGGGAGGCAATCCACTACCGGCTGCGCTATTCTCTTTCACCCAGCGCCTATGTGGGAGGGCCACCGACCCCTTCTTCCTCGCTGCCATACGTAGTGTGGGCAGATCCGGCCTCCTGCCGCACGCCTAGCCACATCCCGACGACCCTAAGGTATAAGTTTCTTTGAAACTGTCATTGCTCTAGCTGCATGTGGATCTTTTTTGATATGTAGTCAAATCTAGGTCTTGGTTCAAAGAGGAAAGAAAGGTGCGGTGGGGTGGAGCATGAATCTAGGACGTGGTTCAATGAGGAAAGGAGGGAGGAAAAGTAGTATGGACTGGCTATCCAGCCGCTTTGTTGGTCGAAAAGGGAAAAAGGGGGTAACCCAGTACACACATCTATAAGGAACCGATCTCTTTGTTGAAAAGGGAAAGAAACTAGGGGGGGGTCGGGTAGTTTGTGCAGGACTAGATTTGCTGCCCTCACATAGGAAAAAAAGTTCAAAGAGAACAAATATGGGACCAACACAGATATGCTGCTTGGCTACATACTCTGCATCACCCATTTATACGTGTGGACGCACATGGTGCTAGCATGTCCCATACAGCTATTTTGCTGTTGTTAATCTAAGAATGCCACCGGAAAATTGAAGCAATGCCACTGTTAAAAGTAAATTACATTTTTTAACGAATGTTGTTTCAAGAGAATGTCTCTGTTAATATAAATCAATGCAACCGTTTTAGAAATGCTAGTATCCTACTTTGTTTTCCATCCAAGATAAGTTAGATGCTTCTTTCTGTCACCGTTTGTTTCATCCTCCTTTATCGGCAAGTAATTGTTTTCTTTTTTGCCTCTGTTAAAACAGGGGTATCGATTCAACTTGTTGCTATTGCAACATTTTGCTTCACTACTCGAAACACTTATGTTTTAAGAGTGTTTTGTGCAGTTCAACTTGAATGTCACACCGGTGACTTTGCTTCATTTTGGTAGAACTGCACAAAAGGAGATCGAGATTTGTTTCCAGTCTTTGTGGCGAGTTGTTTCAAATCTTGGTCTCAACCACATGATGTGCAGTGTGCTTTGAGATGTTGTGCTACTTGTTTTGGTACTGTTTTAAATAAATGTTGAATTGAAGCTATTTTATTGCTGTCTTTTCCCATTAAGTAGTGAACAAAAATGGGTCCAACCCAGACGTGATGCTTGTTGCTTTGTTACAACAAATTCAGCATCACCCCCTTTATAAGCCAGTAATTGATGCCACTCTCAGAATTAACTACTGAATCTTATTTCAAAACTACAACACTTGTTAGGGATTGGCGGGATTACCATTTTTGTGGCCACATGTTTCATCCTCCTTTATTAGCCAGTAATTGATTCCTTTGTTGCCTCTGTTTAAACAGGGATATCTATTCAACTTGTTGCTATTGCGACATTTTGCTTCGCTACGCGAAACACTTTGCTTGATTTCTGTGCAACTGCACAAAACGAGATTTGATTTCCTATTCGTGTTGGCAGATTCGTATTTTATCCTGGTGTTCTCATTAAAGGTCAGTACAGGCCTTCATCCACATGATTGTGCAGTGTGCTTTGAGATGTTGTGCTACTTGTATTGGTACTATTTTAAATAAATGTTGAATTGAAGCTATTGTATTACTGTCTTTTTTCCCATTAAGTAGTGAACAAAAATGGGACCAACCCAGACATGATGCTTGTTGCTTTGTTACAACAAACTCTGCATCACCCCCTTTATAAGTAGATGGAAGCACATATTGTTGTTGCGCCCACTCTCCCCTGGAACTGTTTATGCTTTTTTTAATATAATGCCGCTGGTAAAATTAAGTAATGCCACTCTCAGAATTAATTAACTACTGAATCTTAGTTCAAAACTGCAACACTTGTTAGGAATGGTACTATCCTGCTTTGTAGTTCTTTCGACATGTTTAACCAAGGTATTGTTAAGATAATGTCTCTTTAAAAATGAATCAGTTGCATCATTTTAGGAATAGTACTTTTCTGCTTTGCCATTCTTTATACATGTTGAAACAAGGCATTGTTAAGATAATGTTTCAGTCAATATGAATGAATCACACTGATGGAGAATTGCTACTCTCCTGCTTTGTTTCCCATTAAGATAAGTCATCAACCGTTATTTCTCAGTAATTGTTTCCCTTATACTTATTGTTGCTTACAGGGATATCAAAATTAAAGCTTGGTTTTATTCTGACTTCGATTTTAGTTGAACTGCACAAAAGGAGCCAATGTGTCCAAGGCAAACTGCTGCATTACTGGGTCCAGTTGGTCGTTCCACTTTGCAGAAAGAAGCAGTCACTGTTTGCGGTACATTACAGAAGGAATGACCGAGAAGCTTTACAGAGTATTATTAGACACCGGTGACATGACTAGTCTGCAGAGACCATAGCCAATTTAACAACACGTGGAGTGCCCTGGGCAAAAAGTGCCCAAATAAGTACAAGAAGCTACGATAGAACACGATCATAGGCATTACATATTTTGAGTGGGAAAAGCTTGTCAAAGTTTAATCATTGATGTTAGCAAGAAGGCATTAGTTTAATATATTGGAATTGGAAAACCTTGTCAAAATTTTCTCATTGATGTTAGCCAGGAGACATGCATTTGATATTTTTTAGTGGGACGCCCTTGCTATGAACAACGTCGAGTGTTTTTTCCTATTGTTGTGTTCAATTTAGAAGTAAATAGTTACTCTGCTGAGATATTCCTGTGTTAAGAGTTTTATCTGAATATTTTCTATGTAATGCTAGGCCTTGTGTTTGATTGGAAAGTTGAGCTTGGAATGTTGTGGCATGCGGCATCACGAGCTGTTCACCATGCCTCCTGAGAATAATGCTTCGTATTGTTTTGCATGTCGATCTAATGCCAGTGATTTGCTTGTTAAGAAGATCATCCTCTTCTGTTGTTTCCATGCGTAAGAAGTTTATCGTCTGATGTTTCATTCATAGCCTATACGACATGTCGGGTAGGTTAGACGTGAAACCATATGATCTTCCGACCAACTCATGATATTAGGCCGTGATTGGATCATCGTTTTCCAACCAAAACCGCTTGTAAAACTGACGCTTGTAAATTAAAGCAGATGGTCTCAGGCGAAGGCGCTTGGTTGGTCGATTTCGACTAGTAAAATATCAGAAGTACTTCACACACGATAAAAATGCTGAACGACACTCGGACGATTGCTAATCCAGCCGTTAGCAGCTGTTTCAGCCTTGCCCATGGATGGCATGATACGCACGTCGTGCATGTATCGTCTGGTAATGTCGTCCATATAGCAGTGCTCGTAAAATATACACTGGTCTCTCAAATTACATGTGTAACCCGCCGGTTTTACTTACAGACGTCGGGCCCTCGGTTTCATTACGCCTGTATTTTACGCGTTGTTTCCGATGATGAGTAAATTACACTTGTATGTTAATACAGGTTTGAAATAAACCAGAGCTCCCAAGCGTGGCCTTACCGTTTCATGCCGTCTCAGTTTCTCGAAGGTGCTCATAGGTGTCTGATGATCCTAGCTTCCTGAATGAGCAGCGGGCGCTGTATCAGACTTCCGTAGGGCCAGCGAGGCCCTCTCCGTTGTCCTTCGAGTTGTTGCGCTCGCTGTGGCGCTGAGCATTGCGAACATGGTCAACGAACATGAGGATTCAGGAGATGACTTTATTTTGACTGGATGACACTAGGGACCCACTAGGGCCATAGCCGTACGTACGCAAGTGCCTCCTTATTATGTACAACTATATTTTTTTGCTTTCTCCTGGTTTCCTGACATCATGGTCCAACACCATTGTCAACCTATGTAGTCAATATAAATGAGAGAATTGCACAAGGTGCAGCCGACAGCTGGGACCAAGCAGCTCGAGCAGTATTTGTGTTTTTGAGGCGTGAGCACTGAAGAGTTTTTCTTGGCGATGATTTTGTTGTTGTTCAGAGGAGAGCAGGGTATTAACTGGGCGGGCTGTGGCCTGTCTATCCCAGGCCAGATATCCAGCCCAGATACTAATTTTTTCAAGATGAAAATGGCTAGCCCAGCTATACGTCTTTTTGAGGAATACCCATGCAAGGTCAACTTGTTATTCTCCGCCCCGCTGGGCTGCAAATCTTTCCTAGGAGGGATGCATTAGGCTTAACAGGAAAATGGGCTTTAAAAAATAATAAATGGGATGTAATTATAAAAACTGGGCAATAACTATAAAAAATGCACCAAACACGAAATGAGTTTATAAAATATTATTTATGGATTTTGAAAATATTAAATTTTCATTGTTGCGCGCGCAATGTTTCGTTGGATTTTTACTTAATACAAATTTATATTTAATCTAACTAGAAATTTCGAGATAAAAATATTTCGGATCCCATCAAAATGTGGGAAATTTTATTGAATTCTGTCTTCAACGGTTGGTTGAAATTATTAATCGTTGTCCTAGCTAGAAAATGGGTTGTACTTTTCATAAACTGTAAATGGGCTGTTATAAATTCCATTAGAATTCAAAAATGGGCTGTACATTCTTACAAAACGCAAATGGGCTATAAGTTCTCTATCACACACTTGTGGGCCTACTAAGTGACACGTCCCCTAAAAAAAATAAGTTGATGTGTGTGCAAGGCTTTGTCAACTTATTATAGTCAACACACGGTTCTAGCAGCAGTGGCCTTTGGATGTCTATCCAACGGATGTCGTGCTTCTTCTTCAATCTCGGATATTCTTAGCTTCGGCCGCCCAAAAAATGATTCCTCCCCCTGACATCTGGGGCGCACCGTTTCGGAGGCTGACCTGTGGGCCTACTAAGTTGGAGCGTACCAAGGGCTTTGTCAACTTAGTCAATATAAACGATTCTAGCTTCAGTGACTGTACGATGTCCATCCAATGGCCGTAGTGCTTCTTCAACCTCTGGTCTTCTTGCTCCAGCCGCCCAAAGCAGCGCCAGTCGTGCCGCCTGCTCCTGCCTCCCGTGGCCGGCTGTGCTGCCGCGGAGGCCTCATCACCCCCATACTACTCCCACAGCTGGCCAGGCCATCCCTCCACTCACCCACACCCCGTGTTATTCTGCGGCGACGGCAGCCTCACACCACAGCCGAACCAGTGAACCCTCGTACTCCTCTTCGTGCGGGCTTCCACTGCTGCGTCTTCCCTGGCTTCGTGTCGTCCCCTTCCTAGGCGTCGCTGTCGTCCACCGCCCTGGTGCTCTCGGCACGGTGTGGTCAACATGGTCAACGACCGACTTCCATTGGAAGAGTACTATACGTGGAGAGGCTGACAGCTGGGTCCACGGCGGCCGCAAGGAAGTGCCTCCTTATTATGCGCAAAATAATTATTCCTGCATCTGACAACAGGGACCCACCGGACAGGCCACCTTATTTCGCGAAAAAAACGTTTCTCCCCTGACTGCTGGGACCCATCGGACGGGCCACCGTATTTCACGGAAAAAACGTTCCCCCCGCTGTCAGCTCAGACCCACCGGAAGTGCCTCTTTATTACGCACAAAAATATGAATACTCCCCCTGCTAGCTGGGACCCACCTTGGTGGGAGGCCGACTTGTGGGCCTACTAAGTTGACGGGGACGGAGGGCTTTGTCAACTTAGTCAATATGAACGATTCTAGGTCCAGTGACCGTACGATGTCCATCCAACGGCCGTAGTGCTTCTTCAACCGCTGGTCTTCTTGCTCCAGCCGCCCAAAGCAGCGCCAGTCGTGCCGCCTACTCCCGCCTCCCGTGGCCGGCTGTGCTGCTGCGGAGGCCTCACCGCCCCCCTACTATTCCCACCGCTGGCCAGGCCCTGCAGCGACGGCAGCCTCACACCGCAGCCGAATGAGTGAATACTCATACTCCTCTCTGCGTGGGCATCCACTGCTGCATCTTCACCGGCTCCGCGTTGTCCCCTTCCTATGCCTCGCCGTCGTCCACCGCCCTGGTGCTCTCGGCGCGGCGTGATCAACGTGGTCAAGGAACAACTTCCATCAGACGTGGAGTGTACGTGGAGAGGCTGACAGCTGGGTCCACGGCCGCAGCAAGCAAGTGCCTCCTTATTACGCGGAAAATAATGATTCCTCCACCTGACAGCAGGGACCCACCGGACAGGCCACCGTATTTCACGAAAAAAATGTTTCCCTCCTGACTGCTGGGACCCACCAGCTTCACCTTCGCACACAAGGAAGTGCGTCCAGGCAATAAAAAAACGATTCGCCCCCCTGACTGCTAGGACCCACCAGCTACATCTTCGCACGCAAGAAAGTGCGTTCGGGCAAAAAAAAACTATACGCCCCCCTGACTGCTGGGATACACCAGCTACATCTTCGCAGGCAAGGAAGTGCCTGACAGTCGGGACCCACCTGGTCGAAGCGTACGTAGCGTTGTCATTTTGGTCGCGAACGTGTACATACATACTGGTCGATGTAGAGGTGCGCACGTGTCGTAGTAGAGGCGCGCACGTAGCATGTACACGTATGTACATCGGCGAGGGTGCAAGAAAGAAAATACGGCCATGTACGTACATACGGGCGGGGTCTCGAACGCCTACTCGCGCATACATACATGGCTGGGTCGGAACGGAGAAACAACGTCGTCGTCGTGTTCATGGGGAGCCAACTGGCTGGGTCGGAACGGAATGCATGGTCGTGTTCATCGGGAGGGCTTGGACGGAACAGGCGATGGAAACGAGGCCTGGTGTACCGCACAACGGAGGAAATGGACCTCCTACGTTCGGAACAGGGTCCTGTTGATCGGGAGGGGTGTGGCGTACCGCAAAACAGAGGAAATGGACCTCCTACGGTCGAAACGGGGGTCCTGTTGATTGGGAGGGGTGTGGCATACCACAAAACGGACGAAACGGACCTCCTACGGTCGAAACGGGGGTCCTGTTGATCGGGAGGGGTGTGGCATACCGCAAAACGGACGAAATAGACCTCCTACGGTCGAAACGGGGGTCCTGTTCATCGGGAGGGGTGTGGCGTACCGCAAAACGGGACTCCACAGGATACTGTTCATCTCCACTGTCGACCTCCTCCAACCTCCACGGGATACCGTCGACCTCCTCCATCCTCCACTTGCTCCTGTTCATCCAGCCTCCACCGCGCGCTACTCCACCGGCTACTGTTCAACCACCCCTCGACGGGCACCACTCCATCGTCTACTGTTCATCCAGCCCTCCACACCCGGGGTCCTGTTCAACCACCCCTCCACGGCCACCCCTCCACCATCTACTGTTCATCCAGCCCTCCGCACCATGGGGTCCTGTTCATCCAGAGGCAACGCCACCGCTCACTGTTCATCCAAACCCCTCCGCAACGCTCACTGTTCATCCAATCGATCGGCTTCAGTTAGTAGCAGTAGCGAAGGAATCGCTCGATTGGGTTCAGTTAACAGCCATCGATCGATCGCTCAGGTTCAGTAACGCGTAGCCTGCAGTGCAATCGCTCGGGGTTCAGTTAGAGCCCAACGCCTCGCTCGGGTTCAGTTAGAGCTAACGCCTCACACGTGTACGAGAGAAACGCGCATCACTCGGCCCCCGACCTCCCACCGTAACTGGCAACTCCCTGAAATTTTCCTCCCCCTCGCTTCTACCATGGTTTTTTCTGTCATGGACAGCCCAAAGAATGTCATGCAGCTGCGTCTCTGGCCTGCCCAGGATGAAAAGCCCATTTTCTGTCATGATTTTTTGTCATAGAAGTAGGAGCCCACCACATCTATGATGATACCGGGTTTTGTCACAATTATCGTCATAGAAGTGTCATATGTATGACAGAAAAAAATTTCGTTCGACCCAAAATGTCACGGATGTGTCTTTTTTTTGTAGTGAAAGAACAACAAAGTAAAGGATTCCCCCTAAGAAATTGGATATGAAACTATCATGATAATCATCTATTGTAGTTTTTTATGAGGGAGAGGTCTATGCTAGCATATAGCAAAATCCATTGACTACAAGTACTTATGATTGGAACTATTAGTAAGCATCCGTAAATACTAACATGTCCATTCAGGTAAAACCCAGCCATAGTATTAAGATCTAAGGTCCCGTTTTATCCCCTATGCAACAACTAAAAAACTAGGGTTTAGATTTTTGTCACTCTCGCAAGCAATCACAAATAGCAACACCCTACAACGGGGATCCCACACAAGTGCACAAATGGTGGGCACCATAGGACATCACCATAATAACATACAACTCAAATCAAACAAAAAGGAAATACTCAGACATCAAAGAGATGCACCAAATCATTGGATATTAATATATAGCATTAAATATCATGTTCAAGTAGAGATTACAACAGGTTGCGGGAGAGTAGACCGTTGCATAGAGAGGGGGGAAGATGTTGGTGAAGGCGGCAAGTCGATGGAGACAATCACCATGATGATGGTTCCCGGGCCGGCGCTCCAGCGCCAGCGAAAGAGAGGGCGAGAGAAGTCCTCTCCTTCTCCTTCCTTGGCGTCTCCCCTCGACGGGGAGAGGATTCCCCCTCTGTTCCTTGGCCTCCAAGGCCCCCGAAGGCCGAGAGCCTCTCTGAGAATGGATATCTTTTCTCTTGGTTTCTTAATTTTCCACTCTGTTTTGGTACAATATCTGAGACCGAGCATCTTTTCTTAAATATTCGGAGATCTGTATCTATGATCGGGCTGAAATTTTAACAAGATTATTTTCCATAAGTTAGCTTTCTTGCAGCGAATGAATGGTCTCAACTGAACTAGGGAGCTCCCATGTGGGAAGGGTCCTACCCGCACCGTGTGGCGGCATGGTGCCCTCATGGCTCCCTCAGTCTCTGTCTTATGGCTAGGGTGTCTTTATTTCCCTAAAAAATCACAAAAAAATTGAGCTCGTTCTGGCTTCATGATTTTTTACCTATATTTCCAAAAACACTAGAAAATAGGGACTAGCCTTTGGCACTTGACTAATAGGTTAGTCCAAATAAAAGTAATATATTTTTTACCAAACATATGTAAAACTAGTATGATAATAGCATGAAAAATAAGATATGTTTGAGATGTACCAGTATCCGCAAACTTAATCCTTGCTCATCCTCATGTAGGTAGATGTTAAAATGAAGATAATAACCTAGAAAATCTTGATTAATAATGTAAAGTGTTGTGAACTCAATATAAAAGTGATTCAAAGCAATAGTCTGTAGTTAATAACAAGCAAGTAACATCACGATATGCAAATAAAGATACAATTGCTTTTTACGGTTCAATGCCTTTATGTCATACCAATCAATACTCATATGTATTAAATTCATGGTTCCAATTAATCAAGGCTTTATAATATCCAAACACCTTATCATAACACAACCCAGAGCGTCGATCAAGTAACCAAATCCATGACTCTTTGTTTTCAACTACTCAGCACTTCTGAGTGCCCAAGTCACAAGCCTTGATCTTCGGACGTAAATGTGACATATAATGATGATGGAGGTTTTAACAAAAGTTAAAAACTAAGAAAGGCTCAGACCAATGCAGCTGACCATTAGGCAATGGTGAAGCCTTACAATCAATATTGGTGTGAGGAGTAGGGCTTGCCACCCAATGGATGCACTATAGCTATAAGTGTATGAAAGCTCTCAAAGTGAACTAGTGCAGTGTGCATCCAAATTGCTTGCTCAGAAAACCTAGAGCATTTTGAGCAACCTCATGATTGGAATATGCAAGCTAAGTTCTATAATGTAAGGATCCCACTAGTATAATGATGAAACATATGAAAACTCTATATATGAAGTGCATGGTGCTACTTTGAAGCACAAGTGTGTATAAAGAATAGTAGTGTGCCCCTCTCTCTTTATTCTCTCTCTTCTTTGTTGGGCTTTTTGGCCTCTTTTTCATGGGCTCTTTTTGGACTATTTTTTTATCCTCACAGCTAGAGGTACACTCTAGATGACACCACACTTTTATTTACTCATAACTCAGAAAAAAATGATGACTACAAAATGAATGCCTTTGGCAGTGTACCAGTATGTGCAATGATATAGCATAGCAAAGATATCAAAAAAATAGACAAGCCATGAAAATATCATGCAAGGCTATATGACAATGAAATCATAAGTCATGCAAAGTAACAATGGAAGTTAAATTTCAATATATCTCGGAATGCCTATGGAAATGCCATAATAGTTAGGCATGGTGGTTGTTTTGAGGAGATAGGTGTTTTATGTGTAGGAGAACAAGAGAAAGTTCTCCCACTTTATTTGGATGTACCGGCAAAGGATGCACCTAGTCTCGATGTGAGAGTGGGCAATGCTTGGTGATACGTACATTTTGCATGAAGTTTTCCTATTGATATTTATTGCATTTTGGACTATTATTTCACTTTATGATACTATTCTTATGCCTTTTCTCTCTTATTTTGCAAGTTTCACATGAAGAGCGAGATTGTCGGCAACTGGAGTTCTGGACCGGAAAGGGGTCCAACAGAGATAGCTATTCTACACAACTCCAAATGACCTGAAAATTTATAGAGAAGTATTTTGGAATATATGAAAAGTACTGGTGAAGGAATTACTAGAAGGGGACCTACCAGGTAGCCACAAGCCTGGGGGCACGCCCTACCCCCATGGGCGTGGCCCCGTGCTTGTGGGGCCCCTCGCAGGCCTTCTAGGCCCATATTCTCCAATATGATGCCATTTTCCCTAGAAAAATCAGAGGAAGGCAATCGGGACGAAGCGCCGCCGTCTCGAGGTGAAACCTGGGCAGGAGCACTTTTGCTCTCCACTGGAGCGATTCCGCCAGGGAGACTTCACTCCGGGAGGGGGAAATCAAAGCCATCGACATCATTAACAACCCTCTCATCATGGGAGGAGCAACTTTCATCAACATCTTCATTAGCACCATCTCATCTCAAACCCTAGTTCATCTCTTGTATTCAATCTCTGTCTCAAAACCTCAAATTGGTAACTGTGCGTTGCCAATACACTACTAGGGAAAACCTTACTAGTAGCGCTGGATTTTGAGCTACTGGTAGCGCTGGTACACGCTGTCGGTGGGAAACGACACCTATGGGATCACGAGGATCCCTTCTGCGGTTGCGGGGGCGCAGGGTTGTGAGAAGAGCGGGATTAGTAATCAGCACAAGGATCCTTTACCCAGGTCCGGGCCGTGAGGAATGCATAAAACCCTAGTCCTGCTTTGGTGGATGTATTGAATATTCTAGAGCTCTTGAACTAGCTACGGTGGCTGCATCGTTCAAAAGAGCCGAATCCCTCTCCAGTGTGCCATGGGCCTCCTTTTATAGTCGAAAGGGGCTGCCACAGTGGCACACGGGAAGTGGAAAGGCCTACAGTGCTATGAGCTTATCGCTCGTATTACAGGATAAGACACATTTAATGCGTAGCTTAGGTGTCCTCTTGCTTTATCAGGGACAGGAGCGAGGCCCGTCCCGTCCGTCGCCGCTCCTCCTCGCTTCGACAGGCGCCCTGGCCAGCGATGCATGCGATGCCATGTAGGTAGGCAAGCAGCTGAGGTGGTGCGGTGGAGGAGCCTTCATGAAGATCTTCATGCCTCCACGCAGGCGTGTGCTGAGTTGGCCTGGAAGCTGCATGTTGCCACGCAGGTGCCTGCCTAGCTGGTTGAGCTGGTAGCTGCAAGTGAACGGCGGTGGAGGCTTGGTTGGTGCGGGCCTGGCAGTGGCCCCGCTGACGCCCTTGGCAAGGGCCTTGCCGGGTGGCCCGACAAGGATCTTGCTGTGGCGCGCTGTCGTCCCTGGCAAGGATCTTGCCGGGGGTCTTGTGGGTTTCCTCGGCAAGAATCTTGTCGAGGATCGTTGCCTTCCAATCCTCATCTGATCTTGAATATTCTTTGTCTTCACAAAGATCTGCATGCCACCATGGAGGTGCCTCCCGAGCCCTGGCCCAACATTG
This sequence comes from Triticum aestivum, assembly GCF_018294505.1. Classification (NCBI taxonomy): domain Eukaryota; kingdom Viridiplantae; phylum Streptophyta; class Magnoliopsida; order Poales; family Poaceae; genus Triticum; species Triticum aestivum. Next base: position 471,775,639 of record NC_057795.1, on the reverse strand, counting down.
TTGATGGTGTTGGAGACCATGGGTTCTATGGTGGCTCACTCCATTTGTGTGCGTGAGCCGCCCCGGCAAGGGTCTTGCCGGGGCTGCTGAGGCTGCCCCGACAAGGGTCTTGCCGGGGAAACCTGCTTCGTCCATCTGCTCTCTGTGGTCTCGGTCTTTGGCGTTGCACTGATTGTTTCTGTGTTTGTGGCTCTGATTTCCTATCTCCGCCCTACTTAAGTGTGGTCGTGGGCGCGGCTTTGACTGCCCATGCACAAATAAGGGGTACAAAAGAGTACCCCTATTTTAGTACACCGACAGTTGCCCCCGGGCCTGGTCCACACATAGGCGCGACACGTTGTTGGGCCAGGCCCAGAACAGTGCGCGGGCAGGCGGGGTGGTTTTTACCGCGGTAAAACTTTTCATCCACTACGCTTCCCCACGACCCACGTTGAATGCGTGACATGGGGGTCGCGCGCGCATGACTGAAGCACGCTGGCGTCATCTTGCGGTGGACAGTAAAGAGGCGGCTTGCACGTCCCTTTGAGACTGCAGGGCTACCGCTCATTTACCGCCCTTACATGGAAACCGTCGCTCCACGCGTCCCATTGCACCCGTCTCTTGCGCCACGTTTGCTGCATGCATGACGCAGAGCGAATGACAGGCGCGCGGGATATGAGAAGTCACACGCGCATGGGTTGATTCCCACGCGCCTTCAATTGGGCGGGGAGGGAGGTCGACGGCCCCGCCCGCTGTCACTTCAATGAGCCGGATTGGCTGAAAGGGGCAGCCGAGCCCCGCCCCCGCCTCTTTATAAAGAGGGGAGCGGGAGGAATGGCGCCTCTCAATCCTTCGTCACCTACTTCTCTCCATTCCTGCTCCCTCCTTCCTTCTACCATGGCGAGCAGGCGCGACGACGCTTCATCGGTGGCGGCGAGGGTCTCGGCTAGACAACACGCCGCTCCTCCCCAAGAGCTTGTGGCGCTAGAGCCAGCCGTTAGAGGAAGGGGAGGGGGCGAGGTCGAGGCTGTCGCGGTGCTCGGGGAAGAGGAGGACGGGGCGGCGCATCGGCCTCGCCTCTGCCAGTGGCCCCTCCCCTGGTGGAGGGCCACGTCGGGGACAACCCCTACGAATTCTTCCTCAGGCTGCGCCAGCCGCCGCGCCGTCGTCTTCGTCTCCCGACCCCATTTGCATGGGAGATGGAGTTGGACCTGCTGCAGGCACTGCGGCTGCATATGAGGGGCTGTGGGAACAGCGGAACATGTGCCGACGTTGAGTTCCCCGTCCCTCACGTCATGTATCTTTTCCGAGGGTGGAAGACCTTTTCCCGTATCCAAATCCTGACGGAGGGGATCACTCTCCATTTGAAGTTAATGGAGAGTGGCCTCCTCTCCGTCGAGGTCTTTGGGCACTTATGGACTCGTGTAAGATGCTGCGTGGAGAGCTCCTCTGATGATGAAGACTCCTCCTTAAGTGAGAGTGCCGAGGAGGACAGCGGCATCGATGGTGACGGTAACGGGCGGCAGGACGAGGGTCTGACTAGGCGTCGGGCGCTCTGTTCCGGGGCGACACCGGCGACCCCATCATCCGTGTTGCTGGCTCCTTGAACTTCTCGGGGTCTTCTCCTTGGGCGGCTGGCTTGGGAGGCCAGAGAAGACGAAGAGGGCAGGTGGTGGGCCGTCAAGCTGGAATACGCGGGCACCGCCGCCTTCATCACGTATTGCCGGTCCTACCGCCTCGTCTTCCAGCTCTTCTCCTGTCATCATCATCACCAGCTTCCCTTCGAGGTGGCCACCGAGATGTTCTCCTGGTGCCTTCTATTGCTCATACCTCGCCTAGGCGCCCCTTTTGCCCTTTTGCTTTCTTGTTTCATTTCCTGAGGAGAGGGACAAGAAAGGGATTACGGGCACCTTATCTCTTTTCAACTTGTAAGCCTACGTGCTTTATTTAGATCTAAAACATGTAATCTCCCTGTTCATGTTTATGTTCCGTACTTACTGTACCTGTATGGAACATATTAATGGAAAAGGGGTGCTTGCCGGGTCTTGTGCGTGCGTGTGAGCAAAGCGCATACCAAGGAACAAATCCTTGTTATTTTTAATATAAGCATCATTGCCCGGCAGCAGGCCTTGCCGTTCCCCCACTCCATCCGTCCTTACTCACGCCTTTGGTGGAGGTAGGGATGAAGTGTGGGTGGGCCCTACGCTTGCTTCCTTGCCACCGCGGCTACAACCATATTCCGAACCAAGAAGCTCTTGGGTGATAGGAACAAGGGGAGCACGACAGCCTTGGAACAAAACGAGGTTCCATACGTCCCAAGTTTCATACGGAAATGCATGACAGGGGATGGGAAAACTTATCTGAATCTGCAGCCCCTGGCAACCTTGAGTTGCCGTGGGTGGACCTTCATGTCTTCTGCCCTCGACAAGCTTGGCTTGCCGGGCCTGGGGCGCTGGCTTGTTCTCTTCCTTCCACTTGGCTTGGCGGAAACATATCATGTACCTTGCGTACCAAAAAGGATGGATAGGAACAAAATGCCGCAAACTCGACCTCTACGCTAGGGGTTAGTCGCTGCTAAGCACTATCAACCCTAACCGAGGGAGAGACTCAATCTAGCATGCATGCTATGACTTAGGGCACCAGCGCTTCGTTTATTTATGCTCAGGGTTTGCGCCTGGCTTTGTACAAAGGGTTACGTGCCTTGCCGGCAAGGCTTGTACAAAAGGTGGGTTGCTGGGAGGCCCGACAGCTGCTCCTTATTGGTAAAACTTGCGAAGATGCTCGATGTTCCAGGAGTTGCTCATTGGAATGGCATTTTCGGTCTCCAGGCAGACTGCGCCGGTCCTGGTGACTCGTGTTACCCGATAAGGGCCTTCCCACTTCGACGTCAACTTGTTGGAATTCTTGGCCGACTGAATGTGCTGAAGAACAAGGTCGCCTTCCTCAAAGCTCCGGGCATGAACCTTGCGTCTATGGTAGCGGCGCAAGGCTTGCTAGTAGCGCGCTGCTCTCACAGCCACCCGGAGACGATCTTCCTCAAGGAACGTTGCGTCATCTTGCCGCAATCGCTCTTGCTCAAGCTCATCATAAGCGAGCACTCGAGGCGACCCGTATGTGAGTTCCATGGGGAGAACTGCTTCTGCCCCGTAGACCAGGGCAAAGGGTGTCTAGCCGGTGGCTCGATTTGGCGTCGTTCTGATCGACCAAAGAACCGCCGACAACTCGTCAATCCAGCGCCTTCCACTCTTGCGTGGCCTATCAAAAGTCTTCGTTCTTAAGCCTCGCAGAACTTCAGCATTTGCTCTCTCTGCTTGGCCGTTGCTTCGTGGGTGTGCCATGGAAGCAAAACAGACCTTGCTGCCGAGATCCTCAATGTACTGCATGAAGGCGTGGCTTGTGAACTGTGTGCCGTTGTCGGTGATGATCCTGTTGGGTACCCCAAAACGGCAAACTAGCCCCTTGAAGAACTTGATGGCTCACTGCGCTCTCACCTTCCTCACCGCTTCCACTTCTGGCCACTTTGTGAACTTGTCGATTGCAACGTACAAGTACTCAAAGCCCCCGACGGCACGAAGGGCCCAATATGTCGAGCCCCCAGACCGAGAAGGGCCAGGAAAGGGGGATGGTTTGAAGGGCTTGAGCTGGTTGATGAAGCTTCTTCAAATGGAACTGGCACGCTTCACACTTGGTTACTAGTGTTGTCTCATCCTGGAGGGCAGTGGGCCAGAAGAAACCTTGCTAGAAAGCCTTGCCAGCAAGGGCCCTCGACCCTATGTGGGAGCCACATATGCCTCCATGTATCTCTGCCAACAGCTCTAGTCCTTCCTCCCGGGAGATGCACTTCAATTTCACCCTATTCGGTCTTTTTCTGTACAAGACGTTGTCAACAAATTGGTACAGAGCAGACCGGCGGGCTACTCTCTCTGCCTCTTCCTGCTCCTCAGGAAGCTCTCCTATTTGGAGGGATCAGATGGTGTGTTGCGCCCATGCCGGAGCCCGTGGCTCGACGACAAGGACCAAAGGCATCTCTTCTTCCACGGGAGCGGTCGTCTCTACAACCATGGCCCGAGGCCCTGCCGGAGTCGGTTGCCCCGCGGCAGGATCGGCACCCATGGCAACATCTTCGCCAGTAGCTCCGGGGAGCTCGATGGGGAAGTACTTGCCGGGGCCTAGCTTCCTCCACTTGTTCTGCCCAGTTGATGGTTTGACGAATGGTTGAGTTAACCGAAGCAAAAAAGTACCTGGTTCCACAGGTAGCCTGAGGGCAGCATGCTTTGACAGGTAGTCGGTGATGTCGTTCTCTGTCCAAGGAACATGTTTTGCTTGTATACCGTCAAAGTGCTCCTCTAGTTTCCTCACTTCATCCATGTAAGCTTCCACAATGGGCTTTGATAATCTTTGTTGATCTGCCTGACGACGAGCTGCGAATCACCTCTGACGATGAGCTTTTTGACTCCGAGGTCCGCTGCGATCCTGAGACCGGCAAGCAAGCCCTCGTACTCGGCGGTGTTGTTAGTTGACATCTCCCGGGGAAAGTGCATTTGGATGACATACTTGACGCGCTATCCGGTGGGTGCGACAAGCAGCACTCGAGCACGGACGCCTTGTAGCGAAAAAGCCCCATCAAAGTACATGATCCAGTTGCGGCTCGTTTCCTTGTCGGGGAGAGTGCTCTCCTGTACCTCTTCGTCGTGCGTCGAGGTCCATTCTGCAATGAACTCCACCAAGACTCTGCTATGAATCATCGTGGTGCTTTCGAACTTTAAACCAAAACTCGACAGCTCCAGGGCCCATTCCATGATCCTCCTTGTTGCATCTGGGTTATGCAGTATCCGTCGCAACGGGAGGCGGGTGACCACGGTGATCTCGTGCACTTGGAAGTAATGACGCAGCTTCCTCGAGGCCATAAGGAGGCCGAAGAGCAATTTTTGCACACCTGAGTACCTCGACCTAGCCCCCTGCAAGAGGGAGCTGACGAAGTAAACTGGGTGTTGCACCACTTTCTTCTTCTGCGCCACTTCACCTAGTCGCGCGGGCCCTGTCGCACTGGCGTCAGCCTCTGCCGGGGACTCAGTCTTGCCGGGACTGAGCCCTGCCGGGGAGGGTTCCAGCTCGCCATCTATTGATTCTGCCACCGCTGCTGCCTCTTCGTCGACCTCTCTCTGCGCCACCAGTGCAGCACTAACCACCTGATTCGTTGCCGTTAGGTCTAGCAGCAACAATTCTTGTGGTTTGGGCGCAACCAGCACTGGGGTAGAGGAGAGGTACTTTTTTAAATCCTGTAGCGCTGCCTCAGCCTCCGGGGTCCACTCCATTGGGCCCGTCTTCTTCAAGATCTTGAAAAAGGGAAGGGCACGCTCGCGGGCTTGGAGATGAATCTTCTCATGGCGGCAACGCAGCCAGTGAGCCGACGCACGTCTTTAATTCGCTTAGGTGCCTCAATCTGCTCGATGGACTTGATCTTATCTGGGTTTGCCTCAATCCCACGCTGCGACACAAAGAACCCGAGAAGCTTGCTGGACGAGACACCAAAGACACACTTCTCAGGGTTCAACTTGAGGTTGATCTTGCGCAGGTTTGCAAATGTTTCCTCCAGATCTTGCACAAGTGTTGCTTTGTCCTTGGTTTTGACCACTATGTCATCCATATAAGCTTCCATATTTCTATGTAGCTGGGGCTCAAAACCAATTTGGACTGCTCTTGCGAAGTTTGAGCTAGCACTCTTCAACCCGAAAGGCATCCGTAAAAAGCAATACGTACCACATGGGGTGATGAACGTTGTCTTCTCCTCATCTTCTTTTGTCATGAAGATCTGGTGGTACCCTAAGTAGGCGTCGAGGAATGATAACAGATCACACCCGGCCATGGAGTAAACAATCTGGTCGATGCGCGATACTGGTAAGGGATCCTTTGGACAAGCTTTATTGATGTCTGTGTAATCAATACACAGTCTCCACTTCCCGTTTGCCTTGCGCGCCACTACCGGGTTGGACAACCACGTTGGATGGAGCACCCCCCTTACCAAGCCTACCGCCTCTAGTTTTCTTATCTCCTCCGTGATGAACTCCTGCCTCTCCAGAGATTGCTTCCTAACCTTCTGCTTGACGGGCCGTGCATGAGGACACACAGCAAGATGGTGCTCAATCATTTCCCTTGGAACGCCGGGGATGTCGGAGGCTTGCCATGCAAACACATCGACATTCGCCCATAGGAAAGTGATGAGCTCGCTTTCCTATTTGCGGTCGAGGGTGGAGCTTATGGTAAAAGCTCCCCCCATGTCGTCCTCCTTGACGGGCACCTTCTTGGTCTCTAGTGGTGCAGCTCTAGACTTCTTGCTCTTGCCGGTGCAGCTCTCTGGCACGTCCTCAACAGGAGCGCAACACCCCAAAGAGGTGCGCTTGTCGGAGTGGGTGCGAGGGGTCTCTTCGGTCTTTTTCCCTACCGGGACTCCGTCGGCAGGAGCGGGTGCCTTGGCGGCAGCTGCTGCAACTGCTTCCCGGTAGAGTTGGTCGGCGCAAATCAACGTGTCTTTCCTGTCGGAGGGGACGGTGATGATGTTCATCGGCCCGGGCATCTTCAGCGTGTTGTAGGCGTAATGAGAAGCCGCCATGAACTTGGCTATAGCTGGGCGGCCGAGGATCCCGTTGTAGGGCAAGGGGATCTCGGCTACATCAAAGACAATCCTCTCCGTCCTGTAGTCCAGCTCGCTTCCGAACGTCACGGGCAGTGTGACCTTTCCCTTCGGCTGGCTCCTTCCCGGATTGACCCCTTGGAATGTGCCCGTCTCCTTGAGGTCTCCATCAGGGATCTGCAGCCTCTTGATCACAACAGGCGAGATCAAGTTCAGATCGGCCCCGCTGTCAACTAGCATCTTCGTCACCTTGAGGTTGCGGATTGTTGGTGAGACCAACAACGGCAAGCACCGGACCGTAGTAGTGCGGTCGATGGTCCTCAGTGTCGAAGATGATAGGCGTGCTGGACCACTTGAGCGGCTTCCGTGCGTCGAATGACGGCTCCACCGTTGTGATCTCACGCGCCCACTGTTTGAGCTAGCGGTGGGATGTATGCAGCGAGGCGCCACCATCGACGCACATGGCTTTTGTGGCTTTCTGGAACTCGTGGTCGCCGGACTCATCATCCTCGTCATGATCATCATCTTCCTGCTTCTTGTCACGGCCCCGGGCGGGCCTCTCCTGCTGATTATCTTTGTTGCGGAGGCTCCCTTGGCCACCATGCTTCTTGCCAGATCCCTCGGCACCCTCTTGGCCCTTCTCCTTGTCTCGCCGCTCATACTCGGCTTTCTGCTTATCAGCAAGCAGCTCCACTTGCCGGCAGTTCTGGAGGTCATGGCCCTTGGTGCGGTGGATCTTGCAATACTGCTTGTCGGAGCCCCTGGCTTGTCGGCAGCCGCCAAGGCCCGGCAAGTGACACACCCGGCAACCTCCTTGCCGGGGTCGCTTGCCTTGGCTTTTGTTGTGGCGCCGGTATCATCGGACCCCTCGATGGCAAGCACGGTCTTGCCCTTGTGCTTCCTGTTACGGCGCCGGCCCTTCTTCGCCGGGGTGGCGGTATCATCTGTGGAGTCGGTTTCCGCGCCGACATCTTCGCCGGGGTACTTCCTTCCCTCTTCAGCGCAAGTGCACCAATTGGCTAGAACATAAAGCTCGGCCACATCCTTGACCTTGTTCATCGCCAGCTCCTCACTCATCTTGCGATGACGCACATACTGATGAAATGCACTGATCACTGTGGCATGATGAACGTCGGGAATGTTGTACTGCACTCGGCTGAACCTTTGGATGTACTTATGCAAGTTTTCTCCTTCTTTCTGGGGGATGATATGCAAGTCGCTCGCCTGACCATGAGCTTGGTGGCCTCCAGTAAAGGCGCCAACAAACTCATGACACAGATCCGCCCAAGAAGAAATGGAGTCCACCGGCAAGTGCATCAACCATGACATAACATTGGGCTTGAGTGCCAACAGGAAGTAATTGGCAAGCACCTTATCATCGCGGGCCCCAGCAGCTTGCATCATGATGGTGTAGATGCTGAGGAACTCCGACAGGTGAGTCTTGCAGTTGTACTTCTCGCCAACGTCGGGCTTGAACATGCGGTGGGAGGGCCACTGGAACTGCCGTAGCTCATGAGTGAAGGTCGGATAACCCACCTCATAGGGTAGGTCACCGTAGCCTCCCGGTGCTGGGTGGTCTGTAGTGGGCCCTGCCCGCCTGTCCGACTGGTGGCGCGCGTCATGCCGGCACTCGATGGTGGTTCGAGGATCTTCATGAGCTTGCTCCTGAAGAACTTGATGTTAGTCGCGGTGGGTTCGCGGGTCGGACGATGCTATGGAGATATCATCACGAGCGTTGTCGCGACGGACGGACACCCACGATGGCCGGTATGGAGGAGGGGAGTGCACCGTGGCCGTATCGCCTCCGGCCCGTCCACCACTGGCATGCGGTGGCTCGACGGAGCGACGGCCTACGGGCCCCGCCGGCCGCAACTCATCATTGTTAGCGATGCTGACGAGGCTCCGGACGGTGGCCCCCAATTCGTCAAGCTTCTCCGTAGCGGGAGGAAAGTCGAGGAGCAGCTGCGCACGTGCTAGGGCTTCTCCTGGCGTGGGCGGCGGCAAAAGCTGTGTCGACCGTGATGCGCTTCGACTTCTAACCGCGTTAGAAGGAGCCCCATCACGGCCCGGCAGCCGTCCACAAGCACCTCGGTGCGCATGCTGGCCCTCCTCATCATGCGAAGGGCGCATGGGACTCTTCCCAGGGCGGCGCCCAGGATCATCGGCAGGGCGGCGCTGCTCATCGCGCACGACCTGAGAAGAGCGCGCCATGGGCGCCGGTGTTGGTGTCTTGGAGGTCACCGCGCCGCCGTCTGGCGGCATGACGACACCCCTGGAGGGCCCCGCGCTGCCTGCAGGGGGCCCAACTCTGTCTCTGGAGCTCGCGATGAGTGGCTCGTCGCCTGGCGTACGAACGACGCTGCTCACCAGGCCTGGACTACCAGGGTGATGTGGATGTTCGTGGGCCATGCCACGGGTTCTCTCCATGACTGGCCCGCTACTGGTCCACACCGATACAGGCAGTCCGGTCCCGGACGAACCGATCGCCGTGGTCGTCTTCTTCTTAGGAGGCATGGCGATGAAGAACTGCTAGGCCAACAACTAGACCAGATTCTCAAAATTGCGCCCCCCTACCTGGCGCGCCAAAGATGTCGGTGGGAAACGACACCTATGGGATCACGAGGATCCCTTCTGCGGTTGCGGGAGCGCAGGGTTGTGAGAAGAGCGGGATTAGTAATTAGCACAACGATCATTTACCCAGGTTCTGTGTGACACTCCAAAAATTTTGATCTGGTTTTTAGCAAATTCTTTAATTGATTTGAAGGAGGCTATTTAAATCTTTCTAAAAGACTCTCCTTCTCAAACTTTTCTCTTTTGGCAAATATTTTATTTTGGGTCATTCTCAACCTTGATGTTTGGTATTGAAGGCTTTTCATTGGTGTTGACTCATCACAATTAATTTTGGAAAGATTTTCAATTAAAAAGAAATCCTATGGGTTTTGGATTTATTCTTTCATTTCAAACCATTCTCTTTTGCCATGCTTCTTGTTGAAATTTTCTTCCAAAACCCCTCCCTCCACTTTGGGTCAAGTCAAATATCCAATCCCAGCAAGTTCAACCCATTTTTGATTTTTATTCTATTTATTTTATCCCCAAAACTATTTCTGTCATTTATTTTGGACCTAGGTGATTTACAAAGGAAGTACCAGATTACTTTTGAGTTTTGATCCCAAACAAACTCCTCTGACTAGTCCTTCGCACCCCAACATAGATCCATCAAGACCCACTTGTCCACAGTTCAAAAATTTTCAAGTTTTGCTCACTGCAAGTTTGGACCAGATTTGTCATTTTTGGTGAAATTCAATAATTTTCTTCTCCAAAAATTCTGGGACAAATCAGGCAACCCCTAGATGCATCAAGAGACCACCTCACCAAAGATCAGCTCCAGAAAAAAAAATTCACGTGCCAAAATCATTTCATCAAACACCTGGCGTACATTGTTTCTGTTCAAATTCAGTAAAGTTTAGAGATTCAGTGTTGGGTTCGGTCGACAGCGTCGTTTTCTTCAGAGCCTCGGCGTCAATATCTCCAGTGCCCGCATTGGCACGATGCTCACTGCTCCTTCTCCTTATCCGGAGCGCCACATGGTCGTTTGGACGGGCACAAGCGTCGGAGGCGACGTGTCTCACCGACGTTTGGACAGGGACAAGCACCACCTTTTGGCACCGTCCAACACCGTGTAAGCCACCCGAAGCCTCCGTGTGGCTGTCCGCTTGCCTGTGCATGCTGCGGCACCGTCGCCGTGGCCTGAGCAGCACAGAGCGTGCTCTCTACCGCCGATGAGCTCCGTGAGCCGTTTTGTCGGAAACTTGGAGTATCACCCAAGGCAGGCCAAGCTCAGCACTTGAACGGAACCAGTAGACCATCACGGTGATGCCTAGCCCTCTAAATCACCTGATCGACCACTACCTCGCCGTAATCATCGCCGGAGTTATCCCATTCTTGGCCACCGCCTCGGACTGGCTATAAAAGGAGCCCTCGAGCTCGTTCTCGACCCAGCACCACTCCTCCACCTCACGAGAGCCCCGCCTAGCCACTAGGAGGACCTCGAGGAGGTCTCCTTCCCCGACTCCGGCCGCCCCGATCCGCTTCGGGCTCCGGCATGATCTAGTCCGATGAGGACACCTCCGCCTCCCAAACCGCATCACCAACCCTCTAGTGCACCCACACGTCTAACCCTAGCCTCGATTTGGCGTTTGTAGCTCTCCTAGGCGAGATCCACCACCGCCCGAACCGCCGTCCGCCGGAGTAAAGGCCGCCGTCGACGTGGTGCTCGCCGACGACCAACTCCACCACCCACAGACGCGGAAGAGCACCCCCAGTCCGTAGGTACCATCCACTCCTCCTAACTCGCCATGGATCGCTGCCGGCGACCACCGCAGCCTTCGGGCGCTGGTGACTCTGTATTGAAGATTCAAACCTGATGGGTGGGACCCCCTCGTCAGCGTTTTCTTCTTTTTTGAACCGTTTTCTAAAAACGCCTTCGGGCAAAATACACTTTCTACACTGAAGCAGTTTCTCTCTTTTTCTGATCTACCCCCCTGGAAACTTTCTGTTTCATTACAGATGAGTCCATGGACTAAAACCTTAATAACTTTTAAACAGAAAATGATTTTTGATTGATTCTTTGTCTGTCATCTTTATTTTTCTGTCTAGTCTTTTATCATATTTATTTGAAAAATATTTGGAACACTTTTTGTGCACACACGGTATTTACGTTAGTACGCGTTTTCTTTATACCGTAGATACCGGAGGAGGTGACGGAACCGCAAACTTCACCGAGCTAGACTCCAACTACTCCGTATCAGGAAAGAATGTTTGAACCTTTGATATGATGAGTGTTTTGCATGTTTTCTTGAGTGGTTATTTCATGGCATGTTTATATGAATATCAGTAAGTGTTATATTGCATGCAAAGCTAATACAAGTGAGCTTCGAAACTGGATGTGTTATTTGATGTGAGTTTACATGATCATGTGGTGACATGAAAGGTGGTAAGATGGTATTGTTGAAGCATGCCAGTCTTATGACAAACCATTTAACTCCAGTGATAACGTGGATCAAGTCACGTTACCATCCGTTCCCTTTTTGTGCTACCACATGTTTCCTCAAAGAATATGGTTTAGTAAGTTGCAAACCTCTTTCCTCGTACACACCAAATAGAGGGGCCGCGATGAAGGTTCCATGGCCCTATATTAAAGCCAGTCATCCAGTCAGGGGGCATGGGTGTTCCTGATTGGGACCGAGAGGGGGGCACCCCTTAGAGAGCGCGATATAAATTTGATCCCATGCTACTCGAGGTTGTGGCCTCCCCGTCTCAAAGTTTTTCTTGAACGTTGCCTAGGGTGATTCCTGGCATCGGGATGTGGAATGGGTGTGTACTGGTTAGATGTGTTTCTTCTGAAATACCGTAAACGGAACTAGTCCTTCGTGACTACTGAAATCCGTTGGCTGTGGTTAAATAGTACAAACTCTGTAGAGTCAAAATCATTTGAGGACTGTGATCAACTTATCTATGTCAGTCTCAGTGTCAGTTTCAGTGACAATCCCCGGTGAACAAACATGAGTGGTAAACCCGGCTGGATGTTATTCCTGTGGATGGACTAACCTGCTTATTATTACTGAGTATTTTCTTGGAATGACTTAATTTCATGAACAACTTGAGTTCGGATGATGAAATATAAGCCCTTTACATGACGTCGCGCAGACGTCCGACTGTGGCATTCTTGTGGTTTATTTTCTTTGTTATAAGCCCTTTCTGTGACGTCGGGTAGACGTCCGACTGTGGCATTCTTGTTATTTATTTTTGATATAAGCCCTTTATGTGACGTCGCGAAGACGTCCGACTGTGGCATTCTGGTTGTTTATCTTTTGTTATAAGCCCTTTATGTGATGTCGCTCAGACATCCGACTGTGGCATCCATGTTATTTACTTTCATTATAAGCCCTTTCCGAGATGTCGCGTAGACGTCCGACTGTGGCACGCACTGTCATTTACGTTTCAATATAATCCCTTTATGTGGTGTCGCTCAGACGCCCGACTGCGGCATGTTAATTTATTTTTACCTTTCGAGGCGTCGCTTCAGACACCCGATCGGTTTTCAGTTATTTTATTGGGATTTCGGGAGGACTACCGCCTGACTTCCTTTTTATTTAACATGCCATGCAAATTTATTATTTGAGTGTGCATTGCTAACTGCTCATGTGCATCATGTTTGCATTTGTTATATCTTATGTCCGAACTGTCTTGTGAGTACATTCAAAGTACTCACCTGGCTTGTTGATTTGGCCAGATGTTGACAAAGGCGATCTTATGGATGAAGAGTACGATAGTGAGTCTGACGCCTAGAGGAGTCCCAGTCAGTCCCGTGGCGATCCTGGAATTGGTCACTTGTATCATATACGCTTCCGCTACCCGAATAAAATCATCGAGCCTCACTCCGATGCTCGATGAGCTGTAAGATTAGGAGTCATGTCACCCACTTCACTGTGACATATCCACCACCACTTTTATTACAAGTTATTAGTATGCCACCATGCCCTTGTGTCATATCCGCCCTTATGTATAATATTGGCGTGCTTGTAATAAATTGTTGAGCAGCCTCAGCTCAACCTTGTATAATAATTAGTACTTCTGGATTTCCGTATCAAGGATTTGTGTGCCAGTAAGGGGATTCTTCCTATACTGGTCTATATAAGGGTCGGTTTCTCAATAAGCTTTTTATTGGAAAACCGGTCGTGACAAACTTGGCACCAGAGCCAGGCTGACTGTAGGAAGCCACTAGGTGCGACCGCTAATCGGTTATTAGCATAATAAGTGCTATTTTAATATTTTGCAAATGTAGTCATTTTCTGACAGTCAGCGTAAATTTATGATCCGACTGTTCGGAATTTTTGCCTACTTTTGTAGATGGATGGCAACGACTGTGAGTCACAGGTGTTCGCCAATGTACCTGAGGGGTTTGTCAAGCTTCTCGTCTCCATCGTCAAATTCGCGATCGGGCCATCGACTCATCCGGAGTTCACACTCTAGCAGCACAAGATTAGCGACAGTCTGTCCATGCACCAGGCCGCAGTGCAATTCAGGGGAGGACGTGTTGAGTCACGCCGCTTCCGGTTTGTGGGAAGGGCCATGCCTACGGAGAGGCATGCTATGTAGATGGCTTCCCGTGAGGCGATAGCTCGTCTTCTGGATGTTCTTCCTTCAATGAAGACTCGGCGCTACCGCTACCTCCCATGCCACGTGCCATACACATGTCACTATGCATTTGCTTGCCCTAGGGGAGAGAGAGATGAGGCTATTGAGATGTTAGTTGAGTATCTCAAGGCCCTCGAGGCAGCTTTTGATAACCTCGTGGATGACCTTGTGGCTGCTCGTATGGACTCTGTGCAGAGCTGTTCTACCAACAGGAGGGAGCTCCTCCATACAACACCACCACTGACTTACGTCTCGTCCTCAGCATCCTATACACCTGCCACCTTCGCCACTACTCGCCGCCTGCCTACTCCTGAAGAATTTGACTAAGTCATCGCTCCTACTCCAGTCAGAGCTGCACCACCTACCACACCCGCACCAGCTCCACAACTCAGTGCTTCACGTCTGGAGCCTATTAGTGAGGAGGAGGTTGCGTCTCCAGCATCACTGGATCTTACCCTTGGCAGACCGAGGGAATTCCTTACCATCTCCGACTGAGTGCGCCCAGCAGCCGTGCAATGTGTCAGCTTGTATGATATGTTTATATGTATATAGGTTGTGAGAAGTAGTTTGCGTGCGCATCATGTAGGAACTGGGAGAAGTGCACTAGCCTAAATAACATGTCAGGAATGTGTATGCACATCCTGAGTGATGTATTGTATAATTACGGCTTGCGTGTAAGATATGTACTGAGCGGTCCTTCTCCATGCGCAATCAAGTATTTTCTTGAAAAATGTTGGAGTTCTTAATTTTTTGCCTTGCAAAATTATTTATTCTGCCACTCAGCTCTTCTCATAAGATTTACAACAAATACCCCAGAGTGGAAAATGCCTCGTCCTTGGACTCGTTCCATGCCAAGTCCGCCAGAAGAAAATTATGGTACGCAGACAAGTAACAATTTCACACAGGGGCAATCAAGTCAGCAAGGCAGTGAAGCAACATTTTCTCAAGTATGCCGCCTTTATGAGCAAAGCCAGCAACAACATCAAGAAATGATGAACCATGTCTTCAATATGGGAAATCACCGTGGACCGTATCAGCAGCAATCCAAATTGTCTGAACTACAAAAGACGCGTTCCCCAACGTTCTCTCGTACTGGCAAACCTCTTGAGGCCGATGATTGGCTTCGGGACATTGAAAGGAAATTAGTTATTGCACAATGTTCAGAGCGTGAGAAGGTACTATATGCACCTCACTATCTCACTGGAGCAGCTGCATCATGGTGGGAGAATTTCCTACACATGCACCCCAATGAAAATGACATCACCTGGGAAGAATTTAAAGAAGGTTTTCGTGGGGCGCACATTCCCATAAGTATTATGAAGATCAAGAAGAGGGAGTTTGATGACCTCAAGCAGAAAACCATGACAGTGATTGAGTACAACAGTCAGTTTACTCAATTATTTCGTTACGCCAACGAAGAGCATATGACTGAAAACAAAAAGATGGAAAAATTCCTGGACGGTCTGGCACCAACACTTAAATGCCAGTTGGTCGTACACACCTTCCCGGATTTCAAAACACTTGTGGACAAAGCTATTACATTGGAAAATGAGTGCCGCAGCTTGGAGGATTTTCGCAAGCGCAAAAGGGACCAGACTACTCTTGCTCGCAACCACCGGAGCAAGACTGATTTCAGAAAGGTGGGGCACACAAACCCACGACCAATGTTTCACGCCCAAACAAAAATTTCCATGCGAGGGACAAGGATTTTACATATCGCCCAGGTGTTACTTGGTACGCTTGTGGAGAAGAAGGACACTATGCCAAGCAGTGTCCAAAGCCAAGAAACTCGGCCCCCAAGCCGAACAATGGTGGCAATAATTCAACACCCAAGCGAAACAACTTCAACCCCAATAACAATCACAAAAAGGGTCACTTGAACCATGTGACCAAGGAGGAAGCACAGAATGCCCCGGATATCGTACTCAGTACGTTCCCTGTCAACACAATACCTGCCATGGTTTTGTTTGATTCTGGAGCTTCTCACTCGTTCATTTCAAAGAAATTTGCTTTGCAAAATGATTTTTCGATGCTTCCCTTGGAAAAATCCATGATCATCAAGTCCCCTGGGATTAAGCGTGTTACTCAGAGTTACTGCCAAGGTGTGGTTATTGAGTTTGAAGGACTAAAGTTTCATGCAAACCTCATTGTATTGGAAAATAAGGGACTGGATGTTATCCTAGGAATGGACTGGTTAACCACCAACAAAGGATCTATCGACTGCTTCAATCGGACTGTAATTCTTACCCATTATCACGGGAAGACAATAGAAATTGCAGCTCAAGAAAGACAAATATCACGGCAACCAAGGTTCAACAAGGTAGACATTTCAGAGTTAAGCAAAGTTCCAGTGGTGTGTGAGTTCCCCGACGTATTTCCCGAAGAGTTACCAGGCATGCCGCCAGACCGGGAAATATAGTTCATCATTGAGCTAGCACCTGGAACCACCCCCATTTACAAGAAGCCCTATAGAATGGCACCCTCCGAGTTGGTAGAATTAAAGAAGCAAATAAAAGAGTTACTGGACAAAGGATTTATACGAGCCAGCTCCTCACCTTGGGGTTCACCAGTATTGTTTGCCAAGAAAAAGGATGGGACACTAAGATTATGTATAGACTATCGAGCACTCAACATGGTCACCATCAAAAACAAATATCCAATGCCACGGATAAATGGCTTATTTGACCAGCTCGCACAAGCCAAGGTTTTCTCAAAAACTGATTTAAGGTCGGGGTATCATCTATTAAAAGTACGGACAGAAGATATTCCCAAGACAACATTCACCTCCAGATACGGACTATATGAGTTTACAGTAATGCCGTTTGGACTGACAAACGCCCCCGCATATTTTGTCCACCTCCTGAACAAAGTATTTATGAAATTTATGGACAAATTTGTTGTGGTGTTCATTGATGATATTCTGGTATACTCCAAGACACTAGAAGAGCACGCTGAACATCTCAGGATTGTACTGGGAGAATTAAGGAAACATCAATTATACGCCAAGTTCAGCAAATGTGAATTTTGGTTAAGACAGGTTGGTTTTCTAGGCCATGTACTAACCCAAGAAGGTTTTGCCGTAGACCCGAAAAAGGTCAAGGCCATACTTGGCTGGAAACCACCAGCCAGTGTAACGGATGTACGAAGTTTCTTGGGAATGGCAAGATATCACCGAAGGTTTATTGAAGGGTTCTCCACCATAGCAAAACCAATGACACAGTTACTCAAGAAGGATAAGAAATTTGTATGGACTGAAGCTTGCAAGAAAAGTTTCCAAGAACTCAAAAGGAAATTAACGACAGCACCAGTATTGGTTGTACCAGACATACACAAAAGTTTTGAAGTGTATTGTGACGCATCCCGGAAGAGCCTCGGATGCGTATTAATGCAAGAAGGCAAAGTAGTCGCATACGCTTCCAGGCAACTACGAAAGCATGAAGAAAATTATCCCACTCATGACTTGGAGTTGGCAGCAGTCATTCATGCACTCAAAGGGTGGAGACACTTTTTGCTTGGGAATCGTTGTGAAATATATACGGACCATAAAAGCCTCAAATATATTTTCACACAACCAGAACTCAATTTGCGACAACGATGCTGGTTGGAATTAGTGAAAGATTATGAAGTTGGCATTCACTACCATCCAGGAAAAGCAAATGTAGTGGCGGATGCTCTTAGTCGGAACCCCAGCTCAGGCAACGACAGTCTACCAAACTTGAGAGCTGAATTTCAGCAGGAGTTTGCTAAACTCAACTTGGTAATGGTCACTGAAGGCAATGTGTCGAATTTGGAAATACAGCCTACCCTGATAGAATAGATTAAGGAGGCTCAGCATGGACACCCCAGCATCAAAGGCATAAAAAGAAAAGTGAGTTTGGGCAAGGCCTCGGAATTCGTCATAGACGATAAGGGAGTATTATGGTACGGAAATAGACTTTGCGTACCAAATATAGAAGGCCTTAAACAACAAATTCTAGCCGAAGGCCACACCGCTCCATATTCAATCCATCCTGGAGGGACCAAAATGTATAAGGACATTCAGGAAATTTTTTGGTGGCACAGTATGAAAAGGGATATAGCCACATTCATTGCATGTTGTGATTCATGTCAGCGCATTAAAGCCGAGCACCAAAAACCAGCAGGACTATTACAGCCAAACAAGATACCTGAGTGGAGATGGGACGAAATTGGAATGGATTTTATTGTCGGACTACCTCGGTCACAATACGGAAATGATGCCATATGGGTCATCACAGATAGATTGACTAAGGTAGCACATTTCATCCTAGTAAAGACAACCCACACCACTCAGAAACTTGCCAAGATTTATCTCTCCCGTATAGTTTGTCTGCATGAAATTCTAAAGACTATAATATCTGACAGAGGCACTCAATTTGTCTCTAGATTTTGGGATCAATTACAATAAGCTCTGGGAACTCAACTAGCATTCAGTACAACATACCACCCCTAGACTGATGGACAAACTGAACGCGTGACCCAAATTCTAGAGGACATGCTGAGAGCGTGTGTCCTCACCTATGGAACCAGTTGGGAAGAAAGCTTGCCATATGCCGAGTTCGCATACAACAACAGTTACCAAGCCAGCCTACAAATGGCACCTTTTGAAGCCTTGTATGGGCAGAGATGTCGTACCCCACTAAATTGGTCAGAGACCAAAGACAGTCATATCTTTGGCCCAGACATGCTCAAGGAAGCTGAGGAGAAAGTTAAGCTAATCTGGGACCGACTATAGACAGCTCAAAGCCGACAGAAGAGTTATTACGATCGAAAACATCGGGGAGTCAGCTTTGAACCCGGTGAGTATGTGTACCTACGAGTATCTCCTATGAGGGGCCTGCAACGATTCAAAGTTAAAGGAAAGCTAGCATCAAGATTCATCGGACCCTTCTGTGTAGTTGCACGAAGAGGCACAGTACCCTACCAGCTAGACCTACCCGAAGAACTGTCAGGCGTCCACGACGTGTTCCACGTCTCACAGTTGAGGAAATGCGTAAGCAACCCAGAGAAGCATGTATCTCATGAAGAATTTACATGCAACCAGACCTCACCTACACGGAACATGCAATAAAAATATTGGAGGAGTCTGAAAGGAGGACCCGTCAGAAAACAATTAAGTTTTTCGAAGTTCAGTGGAGCAATCACATTGAGGATGAAGCAACATGGGAAAGAGAGGATTTTCTTCGGACAGAACACCCACACCTATTTGAGGATCTGCTGAAATCTCGGGGACGATATTTTTCCTAAGGGGGTAGGTGTTGTGAAACTCCAAAAATTTTGATCTGGTTTTTAGCAAATTCTTTAATTGATTTGAAGGAGGCTATTTAAAATCTTTCTAAAAGACTCTCCTTCTCAAAATTTTCTCTTTTGGCAAATATTTTATTTTGGGTCATTCTCAACCTTGATGTTTGGTATTGAAGGCTTTTCATTGGTGTTGACTCATCACAATTAATTTTGGAAAGATTTTCAATTAAAAAGAAATCCTATGGGTTTTGGATTTATTCTTTTATTTCAAACCATTCTCTTTTGCCATGCTTCTTGTTGAAACTTTCTTCCAAAACCCCTCCCTCCACTTTGGGTCAAGTCAAATATCCAATACCAGCAAGTTCAACCCATTTTTGATTTTTATTCTATTTATTTTATCCCCAAAACTATTTCTGTCATTTATTTTGGACCTAGGTGATTTACAAAGGAAGTACCAGATTACTTTTGAGTTTTGATCCCAAACAAACTCCTCTGACTAGTCCTTAGCACCCCCAACCTAGATCCATCAAGACCCACTTGTCCACAGTTCAAAATTTTCAAGTTTTGCTCACTGCAAGTTTGCACCAGATTTGTCATTTTTGGTGAAATTCAATAATTTTCTTCTCCAAAAATTCTGGGATAAATCAGGCAACCCCTAGATGCATCAAGAGACCACCTCACCAAAGATCAGCTCCAAATTTTTTTTCATGTGCCAAAATCATTTTATCAAACACCTGGCATACATTGTTTCTGTTCAAATTCAGTAAAGTTCAGAGATTCAGTGTTGGGTTCAGTCGACAACATCGTTTTCTTCAGAGCCTCGGCGTCAATCTCGCCAGTGCCCGCGTTGGCACGATGCTCACTGCTCCTTCTCCTTATCCGGAGTGCCGCACGGTCGTTTGGACGGGCACAAGCGTCGGAGGTGATGTGTCTCGCTGACGCTGACAATTTCTGCGTTGGCAGAGCCACCCGTGGCGGCCAGCAGGGACCAGCACCACCTTTCGGTGCCATCCAGCACCGCCCAAGCCACCCGAAGCTTCCGCGTGGCTGTCCACTTGCCTATGCACGCTGCGGCACCATCGCCGTGGCCTGAGCAGCGCAGAGCAAGCTCTCTGCCGCCGACGAGCTCCGTGAGCCGTTCCGTCAGAAACTTGGAGTATCACCCAAGGCAGGCCAAGCTTAGCACTTGAACGGAACCAGTAGACCATCGCGGTGATGCCTAGCCCCCTAAATCACCTGACCGACCACTGCCTCACCGTAATCATCGCCAGAGTTATCCCGTTCTCGGCCACCGCCTCGGACCGGCTATAAAAGGAGCCCTCGAGCTCGTTCTCGACCCAGCGCCACTCCTCCACCTCACCAGAGCCCCGCCTAGCCACTAGGAGGACCTCGAGGAGGTCTCCTTCCCCGACTCCGCCCGGCCCGATCCGCTTCGGGATCCGGCACGGTCCACTCTGGTAAGGACACCTCCGCCTCCCAAACCGCATCAGCAACCCTCTAGTGCACCCACACGTCTGACCCTAGCCTCGATTTGGTGTTTGCAGCTCTCCTAGGTGAGATCCACCACCGCCCAAACCGCCGTCCGCCGGAGTAAAGGCCACCGTCGACGTGGTGCTCGCCGATGACCAACTCCACCACCCACAGACGCGGAAGAGCACCCCGAGTCTGTATGTACCATCCACTCCTCCTAACTTGCCGTGGATCGCCGCCGGCGACCACCGCAGCCTTCGGGCGCCGGTGACTCTGTTTTGAAGATTCAAACCTGAAGGGTGGGACCCCCTCGTCAGCATTTTCTTCTTTTTTTGAACCGTTTTCTGAAAACCCCATTGGGCAAAATACGCTTTCTACACTAAAGCGGTTTCTGTCTTTTTCTGATCTACCCCCTGGAAACTTTCTGTTTCATTACAGATGAGTCCCTAGACTAAAACATTAATAACTTTTAAATAGAAAATGATTTTTCATTGATTCTTTTTCTGTCATCTTTATTTTTCTTTCTAGTGTTTTATCATGTTTATTTGAAAAATATTTGGAACAATTTTTGTGCACACACGGTATTTACGTTAGTATGCATTTTCTTTATACCATAGATACCGGAGGAGGTGACGGAACTGCAAACTTCACCGAGCTAGACTCCGACTACTCTGAACCAGCCAAGCATGTTTGAACCTTTGATATGATGAGTGTTTTGCATGTTTGCTTGAGTGGTTATTTCATGGCATGTTTATATGAATATCAGTAAGTGTTATATTGCATGCAAAGCTAATACAAGTGAGCTTCGAAACTCGATGTGTTATTTGATGTGAGTTTACATGATCATGTGGTGACATGAAAGGTGGTAAGATGATATTGTTGAAGCATGCCTGTGGGAGTCCTGGATTAGGGGGTGTCCGGATGGCCGGACTAAGACCTTTGGCTGGACTCGCGGACTATGAAGATACAAGATTGAAGACTCCGTCCAGTGTTCGGATGGGACTTTCCTTGGCGTGGAAGGAAAGCTTGGCAATACGATATGAAGATCTCCTCCCATTGTAACCGACTCTATGTAACCCTAGCCCTCTCCGGTGTCTATATAAACCGGAGAGTTTTAGTCCGTAGGACGAACAACAATCATACCATAGGCTAGCTTCTAGGGTTTAGCCACTCCAATCTCGTGGTAGATCTACTCTTGTACTACCCATATCATCAATATTAATCAAGCAGGAGTAGGGTTTTACCTCCATCGAGAGGGCCTGAACCTGGGTAAAAACATCGTGTCCCTTGTCTCCTGTTACCATCCACCTAGATGCACAGTTTGGGACCCCCTACCGAAGATCCGCCGGTTTTGACACCGACATTGGTGCTTTCATTGAGAGTTCCGCTGTGTCGTCACCATCAGGAAGGATGCCGCATCCCGTCTTTAAAGACGGCGTTGTTGCTAAAGGAGCTTTGGCTGTCGGCCAAACTCTCCAGCTAGGCAGGTTTTTGATGAACGCCTGTCCGGCCGTCGCGCCGATGATGACCTTTCTGGCCATCGAAAACAATCTTCACATCAGCTCGGAGCTTGCCGAGCAGTTAGATCCGATGGAGCTCTTCTCCCTGAACGAGCTCTTGGATCACATCGCGGCCCTGGGAGTCGCTACTGATTACGACCAGATTGGGCTCAAACCCGATCAGAGAGAGGTTGACTCTCCCCAGATCACCCATCACGTCGAAGTGGTGGGAGAACAATGCGGCGAGTCTTTGCCCGCCCTAAGGACCAAATGCGTTCGGATTCCCGATCCCTCCAAGCCGGATACTCGCGGAGGGGAAGAGGCCGCCCAAACCCTGAATCTAAAGTCAGGCAGCAGGCCCGATTCATTGAATAATATCCAAGAAAGCAAGCTTCCGAATTCGGATACCGCTCGGCCCCTGAATCTTACATTGGGCAGGGTTCCGGATTTAATTCCACCCGCCCACCCAACTATACGGGATTTATCCCTAATACGGCAAGAGTCCGGAGAAACAGTGCACCACTACCGGGCAGATTCCTCCTGGTTATGAATAGGATAAAGGACTGCCATGAGCAAGAAGCAATTTCACTCTTCTGTAACAACTGCACGGACATCGGAATCCTCAACGCCATAAGTCGCTACGAAATTACATGATTCACTGACTTGACATCCATAGTACAAAAGTACTGTGCGATTGAAAGCATTCAGAGAACCGAAGATAAATTCTGGGGCAATCCGGCCCCGAATATAACACGAGTCCGAAACAAAAGGGCGCATTATCGCCAGGCATCTGAGCCAAACATCAAAAAACAAAAACCCTCTATAGGGTACGGGACCGTACTGGAAGGATGGCTCAATGGACCCTGTAAAATTCATAATTCAGGGAAAGCCACACCAACGCACAGCCTCAGAGCATGTTGGATACTACGGCAGGTGGCCAGAAGTGGCGAGGAGCTTTTAACTCCAGCACCCGAAGAATACCTCCCCAGTACGGTGTCGATAGTCTTCGAGACCTTCACGTCAAACAATGCAAGGAAACGAACGCTCCGCAACCTTGCCGAAGTCTACCAAGTAGCAACAATAAACCCATGGAGTGACACGGCTATCACCTTTAATGCCAGTGATGAACCTAAATTCCGGACAGCCCGAGCACCAGCCGCATTGGTCCTCAGTCCGATAGTGGACGGCTTCCGACTTACAAAGGTACTCATGGATGGCGGCAGCGGACTCAACCTCATCTACGAGGAAACCCTGCGAAAAATGGAAATTGACTGGAGCCGCATTGAGTGAAGAAACACAACTTTTAGGGGAATAATCCCAAGCCGGGAAGCGTGTTGTTCAGGAAAAATCACACTGGATGTGGTGTTCGGCACGCCGAACAATTATAGATCCGAGGAGGTCACATTTCAAGTGGCCCCCTTCAGCAGCGGATACCATGCTCTGCTAGGGCGAGAAGCATTTACAATTTTCCAAGCCATGCCCCATTACGGGTACATGAAGCTCAAAATGCCCGGACCCAACGGAATCATCACTCTCGCAAGTGATCCGGACATAGCGCTCCGCGCTGAAAACAAGACAGCCGCACTGGCCCTGGAGGCATTATCTGAGGCCCTAGCAGCCGAGGAATTAATGGCGTTGCGCTCTACGGTGGACAGGGACGATGTGATACTAGACAAGAGATCCAAGTCCACCTCTTTTAAACCAGCGGACGAAATAGTCAAATTCCAAGTCCATCCAATGGACCCTACAAAAACGGCCTCCATCGGGGCACAATTAAAACCCGATGTAGACGCCGGACTTAGAGACTTCCTGCGAGAAAATTGGGACATTTTTGCCTGGCACCCCACGAATATGCCAGGAATTCCACGCAGGCTAGCCGAGCACAGCCTGGACATCCTAAAAGGGTTTAAACCCGTCAAGCAGACCCTACGGCGTTTTTCCGAACCCAAGAGACAAGCCATGGGAGAGGAGCTAGCAAAACTGCTGGAAGCCGGATTCATCAGAGACATAAAACATCCGGATTGGCTAGCAAACCTGGTGATGGTACCAAAGAAGGAAAAATCTTGGCGCCTATATGTCGATTTCAAAGACCTAAACAAGGCCTGTCCAAAGGACCCTTTCCCACTCCCCCGAATTGATCAAATCATCGACGCCACCGCAGGACACGACTCATTGTGTTTCCTCGATGCATACTCTGGCTACCATCAAATCAAGATGGCAGAGTCAGACCAAGCCGCACCGGCATTCATCACCCATACGGCCCATTCTGCTTCAACACGATGCCCTTCGAGCTCAAAAACGCCGGCGCAACATATCAGCGCATGATTCAGACATGTCTGGCCAACCAGATCGGCAAAACAGTTGAAGCATACGTAGATGACGTGGTCGTCAAAACAAAACACGTCGATACTCTAGTAGACGACTTGAGGCTCACGTTCGACAATCTCCAAACATATGACATTAAGCTCAACCCGGAAAAATGCGTTTTTGGCATACCAGCCGGAAAGCTCTTGGGCTTCATCGTATCCGGTAGAGGAATTGAAGCAAACCCAGCCAAGATCCGAGCTCTGTCACAATTGGATACCCCAAAGGACCTCAAACAAATACAAAAACTAACAGGATGCATGGCGGCTCTAAGCCGCTTTATCTCCCGCTTAGGAGAAAAGGCATTACCCCTCTATCGCCTCCGGCGGCGCACCGACCACTTCGAGTGGACGGATGCCGCCACGGCCGGACTCGAAGAAATAAAAGCCATACTGGCAACAAATCCGGTGCTAGCCGCGCCCAACACGGGCGAACCAATGCTATTATACATCACGGCAACCCATCAAGTTGTAAGCGTGGTGCTCGTCGTCGAACAAGAAGCGGACGGACACAAGTTCCCCCTCCAAAAACCAGTGTACTACGTGTCCACTGTACTAACTCCATGCAAGTCACGGTACCCGCATTATCAAAAGATAGCATACGCGGTGTTCATGGCATCCCGGAATCTGCGACACTAGTTTCAAGAGTGCTCCATAACAGTGGCATCCGAAGTACCCCTTAATGATATTATAAATAACCGCGACGCAACGGGCCGGATTGCCAAATGGGCCATCGAGCTCCTCCCGTTCGACATAACCTACAAGCCAAGGCGAGCTATTAAGTCGCAGGTTTTGGCCGACTTCATCGCCGAATGGACTGAAGCCGAACTCCCTAAAGAGTACGGCGCATACTCCAACTGGATCATGCACTTCGACGACTCCAAAATGTTGGCTGGCCTGGGGGCTAGCATCATTCTGACGTCCCCAACCGGAGACACAGTCCAATACGTACTTCAGATAATGTACATGGATTCCAACAACACAGCCGAATACGAGGCCCTTTTACATGGCCTCCGGATGGCAGTCTCCATGGGCATTCAGGGCCTAGAGGTCCGCGGGGATTCAAATCTCGCAATATCCCAAATAAATGGAGACTTCGACGCCAAGGATCCGAAAATGGCAGCTTACCGCAACGCCATCTTAAAGATGTCAGCTCGGTTTGAGGGGCTCAAATTTCATCACATAGCCCGGGAAAATAACCAAGCAGCAGACGTGCTGGCACGCATTGGCGCCAAGCGCGAGGCCGTCCCTCGCAACATTTTCCTAGAAAGGCTGTTCAAGCCATCTGTATCATGGGAAGGAGAATCCAGAAACAATAGCCCGGACACAACTACACTGCCCCTCACCGAACATTCTCACACAGTTGGGGGCTCCGCCAACGAAACAACACCGTCGGCCCACGCAATAATGGCAGTCATTGCCCCTTGGACAGAACCATTCCTAGCCTACCTAACTAGGCAGGAACTTCCCGAGGACCAAAACGAGGCCCGCTTCATAGTGCGGCGATCTAAAGCCTACAAAGTCCACGAGGGAGAGCTTTACAAGAAAAGCACAACCGGAGTCCTTCAAAGGTGTATCTCCGAAGAGGAAGGGCGGGACCTTTTGGCTGAAATTCATGCCGGACTCGGCGGGCACCACGCCGCAGCCCGGGCCCTTGTAAGCAAGGCCTTCCGTACCGGATTTTATTGGCCAACGACCCGGGCAGACGCTCAGGACTTAGTGCAACGATGTGTTGGTTGCCAGTTATTCGCCAACCAAAGCCACATGCCGCCTACCGCCCTACAAACTATACCCATTACCTAGCCTTTCACGGTCTGGGGGCTTGACATGGTCGGACCCCTTAAAGGAGGAACCCACAAGCAAAAATATCTACTGGTCATGGTGGACAAATTCACCAAATGGATAGAAGCCAAGCCTGTAAAGACGGCCGAATCCGGACCAGTGATAGACTTCATATCCGGGGTCGTACACCGTTACGGCGTCCCCCACAGCATCATAACCGACAACGGCACAAACTTCACGGCCGATGAAGTCAAACTTTGGTGCAAAAACATGGGCATCAAGCTCGACTATGCTTCAGTCTATCACCCTCAAACTAAGTTCAAGTCGAACGGGCCAATGGTCTCATTATGAGCGGCATCAAACCCAGACTAGTGCGATCCCTCAAGGAATCTAACACGCACTGGGTAGAGGAGCTTGACTCTGTACTCCGGGGGCTGCGGACCACGCCGAATCGCACTACCGGATTCACACCATTTTTTATGGTATACGGCACAGAGGCAGTACTGCCATGCGACATAATCCATGACTCACCTCGATTGCGCATGTACGAAGAAAGAGAAGCCGAGCTTGATCGGCAGAACAGCTTGGACGCATTGGAAGAGGAGCGCGACGTGGCAAAAGCTCGTTCCGTATTCTATCAACAGCAGGCTCGAAGATACCAAAGCAAAGAAGTATGGGCCAAAACCTATAACGTTGGCGAAATAGTTCTACGCCTGCCGGACAAGAAAAAGGATAAATTAAAGCCCAAATGGGAGGGCCCCTTCATCATCGACCAAGTACTGACCGACGGAGCGTACCGTCTGCGAAGCGCATCGGATAACCGACTCGAGCCGAACCCATGGAACGCAGCACGCCTACGAAGGTTCTACGCCTAGCGCCGGACTCCGTGTTCATTTCCTTCCCTAGTCCCTTTGTTTTATTTTTTATTTTTATTTTTATTTTTGGCAGTCCGGGATTTTGTTCCTTCTTCCTACCCCTTTTTCTCACAAGCCCTTAGGGGCTTGCCTGTGCAATATTCGCACATACCCGACGCGCTACCTGCGCTCATAATACCTGGGGGATTCTCTACCAAGAAGTTTATATAAAACGGGCCTTATACCCAAAACATGTGTGATGCTTCCGCATGAACCTTTTATACACCATTATATGCATCGATATGACTTAAGTTTTGGCCAAGCTGGGTTGCCTGGGTCCTGTGCTTACCCCTACGTTCCCGTTTGTTCGGCTAGGTGGTAAAGGGAGCACCTCTGCGATTGTTACTGCCGGGTCAGCCGGATGTGTACCTCAGACTGGGTGAAGCCGAAAGCTAGCGTTCTTAACGGAATATTCCGTCGGTGAACTAAAAGATGATCTTTCGTATTTATTTGTTTGCCCCCAGATGCTTTTCTGCTCTTTCCGGGAGTTCGGACATGCACTTTAGGGCATGCCTCCCAGGGAAAGGAACCCATAAAGGAACTATTCTCTCTGAAAGATGTTTCTTACTAACCATGTAATATAACATAACTAGTTGGGCACTTGTCTGCTAAAGCACTTATGACCCCTACGCCTTGTCTCCATGCATGCCCCGATTCTTACATAACCGAGAGGGTATTCGGACACACTCCAGACTATAGGGTCCAGAGGTTGAAGCGAAAAGGTCCACAATGACAAACGATCTACAACCCGGCTAGAAGGCATTTTTTATGTCATTTTTACAGAGTCAATCCGACTCGGCATATTCTTCTTCAATGCCATCCAACAGGCGGTCTAATTTACAGTCCTGTTGGGAATACTTTGCAGCCAGCTCCACCTGGCCATATGCTAAGCTGACCGGGATCTCCTTTCCGCCCGGACCTATAGGGACGACCTCGGCCATGTGGTTTGGGTCAGCCTTCGTGTACCGAGTCTTCACCATGGCCCAGGCCTCCCTGGCACCTTGACGGCAAGCTGATATCTTCCACAACCGGAAGCACTGCCGCAATCCCTCCAGCTTCTTGGTAAGCTCCTCAAGGCCTTCGGGCACGGAGAGGGATGGCCACATAGCCTGGATGACGCTTTGCATTGCCTGCCGAACTCGTTCGTGTAGTTGCAACAGCTCGGGAAGAAGGTCTCCTGATGAACCGGGCATTTCCTCCGCCGGACGACCTGTCAGCAGACCTATAGACATAGCTCTATCAATCGACTTCCTCGCCGAATTCTTTTTTTGAAGATTCGTTCAAGCACTTACTAAAAATGCCGCGTCGAAGTCGTTGATTCTCCTTCACGGCAGAAGACAGCTGAATATGAACATCTTTCAGTTCCTCGCCTAGCTGGGTATTGGCGTCTTGAAGCTTGTTCTTCTCTTTCCTCACCCTCGTCAGCACGCTCTCGCCAGCCTTTAGTTGGTGTAGGAGTTGTTGCTGGTTCGGATTTACTCCGGCCTCATCTGCATTATTATCGTCAGGGTTGCACGCCTGCCGCATTTCAAAACGGAAGTACCTTTCGAAGCATATATTACCTGTGGGCGTCCCCTTGACATTCTCTGAAGTGGCCAATGCGGCCTCGAGCTGAGCCTTGCACTCTTCGAGCTCCTGGGACAATTGTGTGTTCTTCTTTGTAACACACTGCATAGCACATGATCCTTCAAACAGTTATCTTCACTGTTTCAAGTCTCGGGGGCTACTGACATATATAACCTTCCATTTTACTCACCTGTATGTCTTTCACATACTGCTCCGTGGCTCTGGCTAGACCATTTTGAGCAGCACGGAGATATGCATCTCCTGTATTAAAGGCGTCCAACGCCTCTGGGGAAAAACACACAATACGAAGAACAGTCCGGCGACGCCTGTGGTTCAGGGCACTCTCCACCTCTGAATTGGTGGCAGATAGCCCGTCAGCGCCCTCTGTCGAAGGAGCGTCCGAGGCGCGTCCCGTGTCCGCCTCCGCTTCCGGACCCGGCCTCGAACCTTGGTCGGCGGACATAGTCTGGCGGGCTCTCTTCTTTCTAAGAAAATCATGAGCATTAGTAAGACTCGAGGGCATAAACCCTAGGCGTTAAATCCGCATGCCATACCGTTGCGCCGGAATCTCGATCCGGTCCGCACTTCTTTTTGGCCCGCCTGGCTTCAACGTCCCTTGTTGGCTGCCCACCATGGGCTCGGCCTTCCGCCTCAAGGATTTACCCTGCGAAACGCTATTAGTACACGACATGCAAGATAAAACATGCGAATACTGGGACTTCGGTCTTAGTTACCTTGGAGGCTGGAAGTAGTCTGGGATAGTCGGCCATGATGGCCACTAAGGAGTTATCCTTGCTCAATTGATGAAATACTCCATCAATCAACTCCACGCATAAGTCCAGATCTTCTTGGGAGTCCGGATCGAGGGGCCGTTCCGGGTCCTCGGATTGTGGAGCAGGGCTGTTTATTTCCTTCACAGCCTGGCGCAGCTCCTGCGTTTAAACATTACTAGTCTAGGTACTCAACTACGGGAATTTCACAAATGGATAGGCAAGTGAAAGTGTCCGCTCACCCAATTAGGAGGATTGTACATAGAGAATCCGCCTTCCGGGTTGACACGGAGGAATTCTTCCTCTTCCCCCTTGTACAAAGCAGATAAGATTCTCGTTAAAGTGGTGGCCGAATCTGGCCCCTTGTGACCGCACCGGGTAGCGTCATCCTCCCCGTTGAAATCCCACATGGGGTGGCCTCTGTATTGAAGCGGCTGCACCCCTCACGTAATGCATACGGCCATGACCTTAATCATGGTCAGTCCGGAATGAGCCAACAACCTTATCCGGCTCATCAGGTACAAGACGTCCCTGTCAGCTTCCCTCTGAGGGTTCCGTGGGCGCCAACTCAGGCGCTTCTTCAACGGGGCATTATTGAACTCGGGGAGGCCGATCCGTACAGGGTCCGGCAGGGGGACGTCATCTATATAAAACCACTCCGAGGGCTAGTCTTCAGATGCCCTCTTTGGGGTGCCGGATAGATACCCGGTCCCGGCGATGCGCCATAGTTCGGCACCGCCCACCTGGTAAATATACCCCTCCTGAGAACGGGGCACAAGGCAAAACAACCTCTTCCACAGCGCGAAATGGGCCTCAACAGCCAAGAACAGCTCGCAGAGGGCCACGAAGCCGCGATGTGCAAAATGGAGGCGGGCGTGAGGTTATGTAGCTGGAGGCCGTAGAACTCCAGCAACCCTCGGAGAAATGGATGAATTGGAAATCCTAATCCTCTCATCAAGTAAGGGACTAGGCATACCCGCTCTCCTTGAGAGGGATTGGGAACACCCTCCGCCTGCTCTCCGCCGCTATAGGCAGCAATCCCGGCTCAAATTGGGACCATATATGCTGGGGGGAGAAGCCCCTTGGACTGAAGCACTATAACTTGCTATGCGGGACGGAGCACCGCCCCCAATCTCCGGGCCGAAGGCTGGATGGGCGAGCGGAGGAGCGGCACCGACTGGCCATGATGGAATGGATCTCTGTCAGAGGCGCTCTAATGAAGACTCGCAGAGGGAAGATGGTGCGAATTGGTTCTAAATCCCCGTCTCTT
>NC_057795.1:471688553-471744575 GCF_018294505.1 Triticum aestivum | reverse complement strand
CAACACATACTAGAAGCCGGACACTATTCGACGGATACAGAGGATTTGCAGGAGAACCCGCCTTGCAATGCCGAAGACAACTTGCGCGCCGGACTCGTCGTCATTGAAGCCTGGTTCGGGGGCTACTGAGGGAGTCCTGGATTAGGCGGTGTCCGGATGGCCGGACTAAGACCTTTGGCCGGACTCCCAGACTATGAAGATACAAGATTGAAGACTCCGTCCCGTGTCCGGATGGGACTTTCCTTGGTGTGGAAGGCAAGCTTGGCGATACGATATGAAGATCTCCTCCCTTTGTAACCGACTCTGTGTAACCCTAGCCCTCTCTGGTGACTATATAAACCGAAGAGTTTTAGTCCGTAGGACGAACAACACTCATACCATAGGCTAGCTTCTAGGGTTTAGCCACTCCGATCTCGTGGTAGATCTACTCTTGTACTACCCATATCATCAATATTAATCAAGCAGGAGTAGGGTTTTACCTCCATCGAGAGGGCCCGAACCTGGGTAAAAACATCGTGTCCCTTGTCTCCCATTACCATCTGCCTAGACGCACAGTTCGGGACCCCCTACCTGAGATCCGCCGGTTTTGACACCGACAATGCCAGTCTTATGTCAAACCATTTAACTCCAGTGATAACGTGGATCAAGTCACATTACCATCCATTCCCTTTTTGTGCTACCACATGTTTTCTGCAAAGAATATGGTTTAGTAAGTTGCAAACCTCTTTCCTCGTACACACCAAATAGAGGGGCCGTGATGAGGGTTCCATGGCCCTGGATTAAATCCAGTCATCCGGTCAGGGGGTATGGGTGTTTCCGGTTGGGACCGAGAGGGGGGCACCCCTTAGAGCGCGCGATATAAATTTGATCCCATGCTACTCGAGGTTGTGGCCTCCCCGTCTCAAAGTTTTTCTTGAACGTTGCCTAGGGTGATTCCTGGCATCGGGATGTGGAATGGGTGTGTATTGGTTAGATGTGTTTCTTCTGAAATACCGTAAACGGAACTAGTCCTTCGTGACTAATGAAATCCGTTGGCTGTGGTTAAATAGTACAAACTCTACAGAGTCAAAATCATTCGAGGATTGTGATCAACTT
Source organism: Triticum aestivum (assembly GCF_018294505.1). Taxonomy (NCBI): domain Eukaryota; kingdom Viridiplantae; phylum Streptophyta; class Magnoliopsida; order Poales; family Poaceae; genus Triticum; species Triticum aestivum. The sequence goes on along the minus strand of NC_057795.1, from coordinate 471,743,480 downwards.
ATCTATGTCAGTCTCAGTGTTAGTTTCAGTGACAATCCCCGGTGAACAAACATGAGTGGTAAACCCAGCTGGATGTTATTCCTGTGGATGGACTAACCTTCTTATTATTACTGAGTAGTTTCTTGTAATGACTTAATTTCATGAACAACTTGAGTTCGGATGATGAAATATAAGCCCTTTACGTGACGTTGCGCAAACGTCCGACTGTGGCATTCTTGTGGTTTATTTTCTTTGTTATAAGCCCTTTATGTGACATCGCGTAGACGTCTGACTGTGGCATTCTTGTTATTTTTTTTATAAGCCCTTTATGTGACGTCGCGCAGACGTCCGACTATGGCATTCTGGTTGTTTATCTTTTGTTATAAGCCCTTTATGTGATGTCGCTCAGACATCCGACTGTGGCATCCATGTTATTTACTTTCATTATAAGCCCTTTCCGAGATGTCGCGTAGACGTCCGACTATGGCAGACACTGTCATTTACATTTCAATATAAGCCCTTTATGTGGTGTCGCACAGACGCCCGACTGCGGCATGTTAATTTATTTTTACCTTTCGAGGCGTCGCTTTAGACACCCGATCGGTTTTCAGTTATTTTATTGGGATTTCGGGAGGACTACCGCCTGACTTCCTTTTTATTTAACATGCCGTGCAAATTTATTATTTGAGTGTGCATTGCTAACTGCTCATGTGCATCATGTTTGCATTTGTTATATCTTATGTCCGAACTATCTTGTGAGTACATTCAAAGTACTCACCTGGCTTGTTGATTTGGCCAGATGTTGACGAAGGCGATCTTATGGATGAAGAGTACGATAGTGAGTCCGACGCCTAGAGGAGTCAGTCAGTCCCGTGCGATCCTAGAATTGGTCACTTGTATCATATACGCTTCCGCTACCCGAATAAAATCATCATCCTCACTCCAACGCTCGATGAGCTATAAGATTAGGAGTCATGTCACCCACTTCACTGTGACATATCCACCACCACTTTTATTACAAGTCAGTCGTATACCACCACACCCTTGTGTCATATCCGCCCTTATGTATAATATTGGCGTGCTTGTAATAAATTGTTGAGCAGCCTCAGCTCAACCTTGTATAATAATTAGTACTTCTGGATATCTGTATCGAGGATTTGTCTGCCAGTAAGGGGATTCTTCTTATACTGGTCTATATAAGGGTCAGTTTCTCAATAAGCTTTTTATTGGAAAACCGATCGTGACATTCGGGCCGCGAGGAATGCGTCAAAACCCTAGTCCTGCTTTGGTGGATGTATTGAATGTTCTTGAGCTCTTGAACTAGCTATGGTGATTGCGTCATTCAAAAGAGCCGAATCCCTCTCCAGTACGCCATGGGCCTGCTTTTATAGTCGAAAGGGGCTGCCACAGTGGCACACAGGAGGTGGAAAGGCCTACAGTGCTATGAGCTTATCGCTCGTATTACAGGACAAGACGCATTTAATGCGTAGCTTAGGTGTCCTCTTGCTTTATCGGGCCGGGAGCGAGGCCCGTTGTAGCAACCAGACCTCAAACAGTCTGATCTCTGTGCTCAGTGTCATCCCTGGATCAGTAATGCTGACACCACACAGTACTTGGAGGATTTATAACAGAGTAGCAATCACACACTCATTACATCGAATGTCTCAAAAGAGAACTTATTGAAATAAATATGGCTTAAGGCCATCTAAAATTAATAACAGCGGAAGGCTTGGAAGATAAGCGAGTCCATCAACTCCAACGGCATCACTGAGTATAGAACCACGACCTAAAAGCATCTTACTCGTTGTCTGAAAAGTCTGCAACATGAAACGTTGCAGCCCGAAAACGGGTCAGCACATGGAATATGCTGGCAATATAACACACAGAGAACAACAATAGAATAAGCTATACTACATGCATATTTGGCTGGTGGTAAAGCTCTATGGTTACAGTTTTTGCATAAAGCCAAATTTTTCCTACTGCAAAGAATAAAGTTATTTAACTAACATGGTGGTTGTTAAACATTGAGAATGGTTGACAGCATTCTCAATCCCAATTAAAAGTACTCATTAAAACCCAACAATATTAATTAAAGTAACATGATGAGATTCACATGATATCCAGGTACTAGATACTCAAGATGTCCATAACCGGGGACACAGCTAACCATGATTAGTTTATACACTCTGCAGAATTTTGCGCACTTTTCCCCACATGACTCGATCGCCTCCGCTTGGTTTCTCGCAATACATGGTGTTTGAGAAACGGATGACCGAGACATAGTCTTTCAGAAGCACTTGCACCTTACATAGGGGTAGACCGTACCAACCTACATCCCCTACATCCGCTAGTCCACCCTGTAAGAGTTTGCACAACTTAGTCTACTATGCTAGAGCCCATAATAGCATGTGGCTGCATACGGAAGTTTCTAGTTTGAATAATCTCATGATCCCTTTGAGCCTGGGTGGCGGTCCGAAGAAATACAGGCAAGTCCTGATAGAAACCAGGTGCCTCAATCCACCCAGATGTGTGTTTAAGTTGCCACCTTAAATAAACCATTAATTCAGCAATCTCACATCTGTCATGGATACACTCACCCAATCCACGTCTACTAGCATAGCATGGCATAATAAGCAAACGTAGAAGTAACTCCCAAAGGTTTGATAATAAAATAGGTAATAGGTACTACCTCATCTACTTCCCTTCCCACAATTTAATTAGATCCTAATCATGCAATGTTTGAGGATAGATCTAATGCATAAAAACTGGGTATGAGAAGAGTATGATCAAAGTGTTACTTGCCTTGCTGATGATCCGCGAGACCTAGAGACTCGAAGTAACAGGCGGCGCACTCCGGGTATTCTATCGCAGACAAACAAACAAGCATACAATAAGTACTCATCTAATGCACAGGTAAAACTCGAGTAAAAGATCTAACCAGAATGTTCAACTTAAGAACTCTGGTTTGCAAAAGAAACAGATCAAACAAAGCAACGAAAGTCAAATGGCGAAAGAAAACAGCTTCATTTTACTAATATGGATCTAAGTCAAATTTTACAGAAGCAAAAACTTGTTTAAGTAGATTATTCGGAAAGAGGGTTTCGAGACGAAACTCTAGGCGCTTGAATCGCCTAATTCCGATAAACAAGCGAAAAGTTAAACTAAAACGAAAATCGGATGAGGAATCGCGATCAGAAAAATCACGGATTAAATCCGAGAAAAAGGAAAACGACGAACGGGTCAACGAACAAATGTTCGTTAACTAAAATAATCTGACGAACACGTTCGTTAAAACAAACGAACGAGCGAACGCTTGCTAATTAAACTAAACCGAAAAAACTGATCTAACGAAAAACCGAAAAAAACCCCGAAGAAAAACCGCTTGGTTATTTAAAAAAAACGGCGAACCTCGGCGGCGAAGTCCGGCGAGGCTCCGGCGGCGGCGGCGGCAGCTGGCGGTGGCGGCGGCGGCTAGGGTTAGGGTTTGCGCGGGTGGGCCGGCGGCGGCGGATCGGGCTGGCGAGGCGGGGCGGCTGGGCCTGGGGCGCCGGGGCGGCACTATATATAGTGCCCCCCGAGCCGAGACCCGCTCGGGCACGGCCCGTAGGTCGATTGCATTTTTTTAAAATAATTCCGCGCAGAAGAAAAATAAAAGAAATACTAAACGGACTCCAAAATTCCCGAAATAAATTTTCCCCGGCTTCTAAAATCAAGCCGGACAAGAAGAACATTTATTTGGGGCCTAAATGCAATTTTGAAAAACGCGCATTTTTCCTAAATCCAAATAAAAAGCGAAAAACTCCAAAATAAATCTTATTTGATTTTTTTATGAAATCTTCATTATTTCTTTATTGTGGGAAAGTCATTTTATTCCCTCTCTGAAATTTTGGTAGTAGAAATAGTTGAAGATAAAATAAATAAAATCAAATGATCCTATTTTCAAAATTTGAGAAAACTCAAATATGTAAATAACGAAATCCCCAACTCTCTCCGTGGGTCCTTGAGTCTTGTAGAATTTCTAGGATCGAGCCAGCAATGCAACATAAATATGATATGCAATGATGATCTATGTATAACATTCCAAATTGAAAATTTGGGATGTTACAAACCTACCCCCCTTAAGATGAATCTCGCCCTCGAGATTCGGGTTGGCTAGCAAATAGGTGAGGGTGGTCCTTGAGCAGATCTTTCTCTCGCTCCCAGGTGGCTTCCTCCTCGGTGTGGTGGCTCCACTGAACTTTGCAAAACTTGATAACCTTACTGCGGGTAACTCTGCTGGCATACTCCATAATCTTAACTGGTTTCTCTTCATAGGTCAAATCTTCTTTCAACTGAATCGCTTCCAGTGGCACAGTATCTCTCAGTGGTATATCAGCCATCTCTGCGTGACACTTCTTCAACTGTGAAACATGGAACACATCGTGAACTCCTAACAATCCCTCAGGTAATTCCAACTTGTACGCTACTTCTCCCATGCGTTCCAAAACCTTGTATGTCCCCACAAAACGTGGCGCTAACTTTCCTTTAACTCCAAAACGCTTAACTCCTCGAAGTGGAGATACTCGAAGATAAACTCTGTCCCCGACTTCATATTCTGTCCCCTTGCGTTTTGAATCTGCATAGCTCTTCTGCCTTGACTGAGCTACCTTGAGCCTGTCGCGAATCAACTTTACTTTCTGTTCAGACTCCTTAATCAAATCCGGTCCAAACAACTATCGATCTCCTACCTCATCCCACAACAACGGGGTTCTGCACCTCTTCGAACGTAAGATATAACAAATGCATGCATGGATGCAACATGATTAATTCCTTAATGCACAATAAATAAAACTGGCATAACGGGTAAGTAAAAAGGGAAAACAGCGGTAGTCCGCCTGAAATTCCACAGAACATAAATAAGGACCGATCGGGTGTCTGAAGCGACGCCTTGAAAGGTGAACAAATAAAAATAAGGAAAATGATGCCACAGTCGGGCATCTTAGCGACACCACATAAAGGGCTTTAAAAGAAATGCCACAGTCGGACGTCTGAGCGACATCGCAGAAAGGGCTTTAAAAGAAATGCCACAGTCGGACGTCTGAGCGACATCACATAAAGGGCCTTAAAAGAAATGCCACAGTCGGACGTCTGAGCGACATCGCAGAAAGGGCTTTAAAAGAAATGCCACAGTCGGACGTCTGAGCGACATCGCAGAAAGGGCTTTAAAAAGAAATGCCACAGTCGGACGTCTGAGCGACATCGCAGAAAGGGCTTTAAAAAGAAATGCCACAGTCGGACGTCTGAGCGACATCACATAAAGGGCTTTAAAAAGAAATGCCACAGTTGGACGTCTGAGCGACATCGCAGAAAGGGCTTTAAAAAGAAATGCCACAGCCGGACGTCTGAGCGACATCACATAAAGGGCTTTTATTCACAAGTAAATAATACTCATAATAAACATTCAATTCTTGAAACAAACGGGTTAGTCCATCCACAGGAGTGATCATTTAACCGGACTTAGCACTCAGGCGATTCACCGGAGTCTCTGTCATCAAAGCTGACAATTGATTAGGATAAGAAGGAACGAAGCTTGACATGGAAGAGATGATTTGGAGGAATATATGACTCTGCAGAGTTTGTACAAAATTTTTCCCACAGTCAACGGATTTCCGTAGTCACGAAGGACTAGTTCCGTTTACGGTATTTCAGAAGAAAACACAGCTAACCGGTACACACCCATCCTACCTCTCGATGCTAGGAATCACCCTAGTCATCGTCCAAGAAAAACTTTTGAGACGGGGAGAACACAATCTCGAATAGCATGGGATCAAATTTATATACGTGCGCTCTAAGGGGTGCCCCCCTCTCGGTCCCAACCGGAAACACCCATGCCCCCTGACCGGATGACTGGCTTTAATCCAGGGCCAAGGAACCATCATCACGGCCTCTCCTCTTTGGTGTGTACCATGAAAGCGGTTTGGAACTTACTAAACCATATTCCTTGACGGTCTGGCGCCCGCACTTAAATGCCAACTGGTCGTGCACACTTTTCCTGATTTTAAAACGCTGGTGGACAAGGACATTACTCTGGAAAATGAGAGACGCAGTCTGGAAGATATCCGCAAGCGAAAAAGGGACCAGACTAACCACACTCGCAATCACCGAAGCAAGATGGATTTTAGAAAGGGTGGGACACTCAAATTCTCATCCAATGCCTCACGCCCAATCAAGAATTTTCATGCAAGGGACAAGGAATTCACCTATCGCCCCGGCGTTACTTGTTACGCTTGTGGAGAAGAAGGGCACTATGCCAAACAGTGCCCCAAGCCAAGGAATTCGACCCCCTAACCACCCCGACCGAGCACTGCGCCACCGTAATCGCTCGCCGGAAATCTCCGTTCACGGCAACCGCCTCGGACCGCCTATATAAAGGGGTCCCGAGCTCACTCTCGTGCACGCAGCACCTCCACTACTCACCAACACCCCGCCAGGCCACTGGGAGGACCTCGAGGAGGTCTCCTTCCCCGGCTCCGGCCACCTCGCCCCGCCTCGGCCTCCAGCTCGATTCACTTCGGTGAGGCCACCTCCGGCGCCCAAACCTCGTCCGTAGCCCTCTCTTGCACCCAGTAGTCTAACCCCCACCTCAATTTAATCTTTGCAGCCCTCTCCGACGAGCTCCATCCACGCCCGAACCACCGTCCGCCGGAGTTGAGACCGCCGTCGACGTGCTGCTCACCGGCGACCAACACCACCACCCACCGTTGCGGAAGGACACAGTGAGCACATTGGTAACCTTTGATCCCCATGCCTCGCCGTGGATCGCCGCCGGCGACCACAGCAGCTCTCGGGCGCCGACGAGCCTCGTCCCTCCCATTTGAAAATTTAAACATGACAAGTGGGACCCGCTGTCAGCCTCTCTGTCCTTTCTAAACGAAGCGTTATCTGAAAACGCCTTCTGCCAAATACGTTTTCTCTTCGGGCTGGCGTAATCGCTACCGAAGCGTTTTCTGCTTTTATAAACTAGCCCCTGGAAATCTTCTGTTTCATTACAGATAAGTCCCTGGACAAAAACCCTTATAACTTTTAATCAGAAAAGTATTTTTGATTGATTCTTTTTCTGTTCTCTTTAAAATTTTGTCTAGTTTTTTATCAGGTTTATTTGAAAAATATTTGGTTTACCTTCTGTGCTCTCCTTGGTATTTACGTTAGCACATATATCTTCTTTAAACGTAGATACCGAAGGAGGTGACGGAGCCGCGAACTTCACCGAGCTAGGCTCCGACTACTCTGAACCAGGCAAGCATGTTTGAACTTTTGATATGATGAGTGTCTTGGCATGATTTGCATTTAGTTAGTTTCATGGCATGCCGGTGAGTATACCGATGAAAGTTATTTTATGTGATAATGAGGTAAGTGAGTTCGATGATCCATACGTGGATGAATGTGAATATGAATGGCCATGTTTTGGCATGAGGATGGGTACGACGGTAGTGTTGTAGCATGCCAGTCTTACGCCAGACTATGTGACTTCAGTGTCAAACCATATCGGTCCAGTACCTATCATTTCCTTCCTTGTACTACCACATGTTTTCCAGTCCAGTATGAGAGAAATCCACCACACTGGCAGACAAATTCTTGATACAATAAGCCAGTAGCATAAAATATATTACAGGGTCGAACTACGGTTGCTCAACCAAATTATTACAAGCACGCCAATAATCATACATAATGGCGGACAGAACACAGTGGTGTGGAGACATACTACTGACTCAAGGATAGGCTGGTGGTGGAAAAACACAGCGGGGAGAGAAATACAAGACTCTACGTCTGTCATCTCATCGAGCGTCGAGGAGAGGCTCGATGAATTTATTTGGTAGCGGAAGCGGATATAAAAAAGTGGCCAAATCCAGGGTCGCACAAGACTGACTGGGACTCCTCTAAGTGTCGGGCTCACTATCGAACTCTTCATCCATGAGATCCCCTTCGTCAGCATCTGGCCAAATCAACAAGCCAGTGAGTACTTTGAAAGTACTCGCAAGACAGTTCGGACGTAAGATATAACAAATGCATGCATGGATGCAACATGATTAATTCCTTAATGCACAATAAATAAAACTGGCATAACGAGTAAGTAAAAAGGGAAAACAACGGTAGTCCGCCTGAAATTCCACAGAACATAAATAAGGACCGATCAGGTGTCTGAAGCGACGCCTCGAAAGGTGAACAAATAAAAATAAGGAAAATGATGCCACAGTCGGGCATCTTAGCGACACCACATAAAGGGCTTTAAAAGAAATGCCACAGTCGGACGTCTGAGCGACATCGCAGAAAGGGCTTTAAAAGAAATGCCACAGTCGGACGTCTGAGCGACATCACATAAAGGGCCTTAAAAGAAATGCCACAGTCGGACGTCTGAGCGACATCGCAGAAAGGGCTTTAAAAAGAAATGCCACAGTCGGATGTCTGAGCGACATCGCAGAAAGGGCTTTAAAAAGAAATGCCACAGTCGGACGTCTGAGCGACATCACATAAAGGGCTTTAAAAAGAAATGCCACAGTCGGACGTCTGAGCGACATCGCAGAAAGGGCTTTAAAAAGAAATGCCACAGTCGGACGTCTGAGCGACATCACATAAAGGGCTTTTATTCACAAGTAAATAATACTCATAATAAACATTCAATTCATGAAACAAACGGGTTAGTCCATCCACAGGAGTGATCATTTAACCGGACTTAGCACTCATGCGATTCACCGGAGTCTCTGTCATCAAAGCTGACAATTGATTAGGATAAGAAGGAACGAAGCTTGACATGGAAGAGATGATTTGGAGGAATATATGACTCTGCAGAGTTTGTACAAAATTTTTCCCACAGTCAACGGATTTCCGTAGTCACGAAGGACTAGTTCCGTTTACGGTATTTCAGAAGAAAACACAGCTAACCGGTACACACCCATCCTACCTCTCGATGCTAGGAATCACCCTGGTCATCGTCCAAGAAAAACTTTTGAGACGGGGAGATCACAATCTCGAATAGCATGGGATCAAATTTATATACGCGCGCTCTAAGGGGTGCCCCCCCTCTCGGTCCCAACCGGAAACACCCATGCCCCCTGACCGGATGACTGGCTTTAATCCAGGGCCATGGAACCATCATCACGGCCTCTCCTCTTTGGTGTGTACCATGAAAGCGGTTTGGAACTTACTAAACCATATTCCTTGCGGAAAACATGTGGTAGTACAAGGAAGGAAATGATAGGTACTGGACCGATATGGTTCGACACTGAAGTCACATAGTCTGGCGTAAGATTGGCATGCTAAAACACTGCCGTCGTACCCATCCTCATGCCAACACATGGCCATTCATATTCACATTCATCCACGTATGGATCATCGAACTCACTTACCTCATTATCACATAAAATAACGTTCATCGGTATACTCACCGGCATGCCATGAAACTAACTAAATGCAAAACATGCCAAGACACTCATCATATCAAAAGTTCAAACATGCTTGCCTGGTTCAGAGTAGTCGGAGCCTAGCTCGGTGAAGTTCGCGGCTCCGTCACCTCCTTCGGTATCTACGTTTAAAGAAGATATATGTGCTAACGTAAATACCAAGGAGAGCACAGAAGGTAAACCAAATATTTTTCAAATAAATCTGATAAAAAACTAGACAAAATTTTAAAGAGAACAGAAAAAGAATCAATCAAAAATACTTTTCTGATTAAAAGTTATAAGGGTTTTTGTCCAGGGACTTATCTGTAATGAAACAGAAGATTTCCAGGGGCTAGTTTATAAAAGCAGAAAACGCTTCGGTAGCGATTACGCCAGCCCGAAGAGAAAACGTATTTGGCAGAAGGCGTTTTCAGATAAGGCTTCGTTTAGAAAGGACAGAGAGGCTGACAGCGGGTCCCACTTGTCATGTTTAAATTTTCAAATGGGAGGGACGAGGCTCGTCGGCGCCCGAGAGCTGCTGTGGTCGCCGGCGGCGATCCACGGCGAGGCATGGGGATCAGAGGTTACCAATGTGCTCACTGTGTCCTTCCGCAACGGTGGGTGGTGGTGTTGGTCGCCAGTGAGCAGCACGTCGACGGCGGTCTCAACTCCGGCGGACGGTGGTTCGGGCGTGGATGGAGCTCGTCGGAGAGGGCGAAGTGAATCGAGCTGGAGGCCGAGGCGGGGCGAGGCGGCCGGAGCTGGGGGAGGAGACCTCCTCGAGGTCCCCCTAGCGGCCTGGCGGGGTGTTGGTGAGTAGTGGAGGTGCTGCGTGCACGAGAGTGAGCTCGGGACCCCTTTATATAGGCGGTCCGAGGCGGTTGCCGTGAACGGAGATTTCCGGCGAGCGATTACGGTGGCGCAGTGCTCGGTCGGGGTGGTTAGGGGGTCGAGCGTCATCACGGAGGTTCAACGGGTCCATTTTGATGTTGAACTGGCCGAGGTTTGGGTGTTAAGGGCGAGCTCGACGGAACGGTGATGGTGCGGGCCCGTCGGCGGCGGAGAGCGCGTTCCGTGCTTGCCGGCCATGGTGGCTGTGCTACGGGCGTGCGCTGGCGTGCATGAGGCCACGTGGAGCCACCAGAAGATTTGGGCGGTGCCGAACGGCGTTGCGCCGCCGTTCTCCTCCCTGTCGGCCGTTACGGGGAGCCGGCCGCCGCAAGACACGCTGGCGCAGGCGGGCCAGGGCGCCACCGACGCCAGGGTCGCGCCAAGTGCGCATGTGAAGCTTCGGACAAGCAAACGAGGCCGCGAGCAACGTGCCAAGTGCACTGTGGCCACGTGACTGAAATTGTCGAAACTGAAGATGACACTGAACTGAATTTCTGAACATTGAACAGTAACAGTGCCCACAAGGTGTTCGACCGAATGAAATTGGCCTCTGGTGATTTTTCCTTGAGCTGATTTTGGTGGAGTGGCTTCTCCTTGCTCAAATAGGCTGCCTGAATTTTGGTGGAATTTTTGGAGGAGTGTAGATATGAATTTCACCAAATTTGGCAAATCTGGTCCAAACTTGCAGAGACTGAATTTTGAAAAATTTGAAAAGAGGAGGAGTGGATCAAGATGGTTCTGGGTTGTGGGTTCAAAGGACAATCCAGGAGAATTGGTTTGAGGTCAAAACTCAAATGCAATAGGGCACTTGCTTTGAAAATCTCTCAGGCTCCAAATAATTTTCAGAATTGGATTGAGGGAAAAATAATTGGAATAAAAATCCAAAACCAGTTTGGATTAGTTGGGACAGACAATTTAGGTTGATCACAAGTTGTAGGGGAGGTTTTGGAGGGGTTTTACCACATGGGCAAGAATGCCAAGTCATGGTGGTTCCAAGATATGAAAATCCCAACTTTCAAGGAGTTTCTTTTTAAAAGAAAAAGATTAAACTCTAGACAATGAAGGAATATTATGGTACGGAGAAAGGCTATGCGTGCCAAACATAGAAGACCTTAAACAGCAAGTTTTAACTGAAGCACACACCACTCCATATTCGATCCACCCTGGAGGAACCAAAATGTATAAGGATATTCAGGAAAGATTTTGGTGGCACGGTATGAAGAGGGACATAGCCGCTTTCATTGCATGCTGCGACTCGTGTCAACGCATAAAAGCTGAACATCAGAGACCAGCCGGACTACTGCAACCTAACAAAATACCTGAGTGGAAATGGGATGAAATAGGGATGGATTTTATTGTCGGATTACCTCGGTCACGACACGGGAATGATGCCATATGGGTCATCACTGACAGGTTGACCAAAGTAGCACACTTTATTCTAGTAAAGACAACCTACACCACTCAGAGGCTTGCCAGGATTTATCTTTCCCGCATAGTCTGTCTGCACGGTGTCCCGAAGACTATAATTTCCGACAGAGGCACTCAGTTCGTCTCAAGATTTTGGGAGCAATTACAACAGGCTCTGGGAACCCAACTAGCCTTCAGTACCGCATACCATCCTCAGACTAATGGACAAACAGAACGCGTAAACCAAGTTTTAGAAGACATGCTGAGAGCATGTGTCCTCACCTATGGAACCAGTTGGGAGGACAGCCTGCCATATGCCGAGTTCGCATACAACAACAGTTACCAGGCCAGCCTGCAAATGGCTCCTTTCGAAGCCCTATACGGAAGGAGATGTCGTACCCCGTTAAATTGGTCAGAGACCGGAGACAGCCACATCTTCGGACCAGATATGCTCAGAGAAGCCGAGGAAAAAGTCAAGCTAATCAGGGACCGACTTAAGACCGCTCAAAGTCGACAGAAAAGTTATTATGATCAGAAACATCGTAGGGTCAGCTTCGAACCCGGTGAATTCGTATACTTGAGAGTATCCCCGATGAGAGGATTGCAACGGTTTAAGATTAAAGGAAAATTAGCACCAAGATTCATTGGACCATTTTGCATAGTGGCACGAAGAGGCACTGTAGCCTACCAGCTAGACTTACCCGAAGACTTGTCCGACATTCACGATGTGTTCCACGTCTCTCAATTAAGGAAGTGCGTAAGCAACCCAGAGAAACAAGTATCTCATGAGAACATTGACATACAGCCAGACCTCACTTATCGAGAACGTCCCATAAGAATATTAGAGGAGTCTGAAAGGAGGACCCGACAGAAAACCATCAAGTTTTTCAAAGTCCAGTGGAGCAATCACACCGACAGTGAAGCAACCTGGGAAAGCGAGGATTTTCTTCGGACAGAGCATCCACACTTATTTAAGGATCAGCTGAAATCTCGGGGACGAGATTTTTCCTAAGGGGGTAGGTGTTGTGACACTCCAAAATTTTTTTTTTGGTTTTCAGCAAAAACTTTGTGGTTTTTGAAAAGAGGCCATTTAAAATTTTCCAGAAAACCTCCCTCTTAAGAAACTTTCTTTTCTTTGGCAAGGTTTTTATTCTGGCTTCAAACTTTGGTGGTTGACCTTTTGAAACTTCTTCTCTATTGGTTCTCTCTCAAAATTATTTTTGGGAGTTTAATCTTTTTCTTTTAAAAAGAAACTCTTTGAAATTTGGGATTTTCATATCTTGGAACCACCATGACTTGGCATTCTTGCCCATGTGGTAAAACCCCTCCAAAACCTCCCCTACAACTTGCGATCAACCTAAATTCTCTGTCCCAACTAATCCAAACTGGTCTTGGATTTTTATTCCAATTATTTTTCCCTAAATTCAATTCTGAAAATTATTTGGAGCCTGAGAGATTTTCAAAGCAAGTGCCCTATTGCATTTGAGTTTTGACCTCAAACCAATTCTCCTGGATTGTCCTTTGAACCCACAACCCAGAACCATCTTGATCCACTCCTCCTCTTTTCAAATTTTTCAAAATTCAGTCTCTGCAAGTTTGGACCAGATTTGCCAAATTTGGTGAAATTCATATCTACACTCCTCCAAAAATTCCACCAAAATTCAGGCAGCCTATTTGAGCAAGGAGATGCCACTCCACCAAAAATCAGCTCAAGGAAAAATCACCAGAGGCCAATTTCATTCGGTCGAACACCTGGTGGGCACTGTTACTGTTCATAGTTCAGAAAATTCAGTTTTCAGTGTCATCTTCAGTCTGTCAGTTTCAGTCACGCGGCCACAGTGCCCTTGGCACGTTCCTCGCCGCCTCTTCCTCTTGTCCGAAGCTGCACACGCGTGCGTGGAGCCTTCCTGGCGTCGGTAGCGCGCTGGCTCGCCCTCGCCGGCGTCTTCTGCGGCGTCGGGACCTCCCGTGGCGGCCGACAGGAGGCACACCACGGCAGAACGCCGTTCCGCGCCGCCCATCGCTCCCTGGCTCTCCACGTGGCCTCATGCACGCCAGCGCACGCCCGTAGCACAGCCACCGTGGCCGGCAAGCACGGAACGCGCTCTCCGCCGCCGACGAGCCTCGTCCCTCCCATTTGAAAATTTAAACATGACAAGTGGGACCCGCTGTCAGCCTCTCTGTCCTTTCTAAACGAAGCGTTATCTGAAAACGCCTTCTGCCAAATACGTTTTCTCTTCGGGCTGGCGTAATCGCTACCGAAGCATTTTCTGCTTTTATAAACTAGCCCCTGGAAATCTTCTGTTTCATTACAGATAAGTCCCTGGACAAAAACCCTTATAACTTTTAATCAGAAAAGTATTTTTGATTGATTCTTTTTCTGTTCTCTTTAAAATTTTGTCTAGTTTTTTATCAGATTTATTTGAAAAATATTTGGTTCACCTTCTGTGCTCTCCTTGGTATTTACGTTAGCGCATATATCTTCTTTAAACGTAGATACCGAAGGAGGTGACGGAGCCGCGAACTTCACCGAGCTAGGCTCCGACTACTCTGAACCAGGCAAGCATGTTTGAACTTTTGATATGATGAGTGTCTTGGCATGTTTTGCATTTAGTTAGTTTCATGGCATGCCGGTGAGTATACCGATGAACGTTATTTTATGTGATAATGAGGTAAGTGAGTTCGATGATCCATACGTGGATGAATGTGAATATGAATGGCCATGTGTTGGCATGAGGATGGGTACGACGGCAGTGTTGTAGCATGCCAGTCTTACGCCAGACTATGTGACTTCAGTGTCGAACCATATCGGTCCAGTACCTATCATTTCCTTCCTTGTACTACCACATGTTTTCCGCAAGGAATATGGTTTAGTAAGTTCCAAACCGCTTTCATGGTACACACCAAAGAGGAGAGGCCGTGATGATGGTTCCATGGCCCTGGATTAAAGCCAGTCATCCGGTCAGGGGGCATGGGTGTTTCCGGTTGGGACCGAGAGGGGGGCACCCCTTAGAGCGCGCGTATATAAATTTGATCCCATGCTATTCGAGATTGTGATCTCCCCGTCTCAAAAGTTTTTCTTGGACGATGACCAGGGTGATTCCTAGCATCGAGAGGTAGGATGGGTGTGTACCGGTTAGCTGTGTTTTCTTCTGAAATACCGTAAACGGAACTAGTCCTTCGTGACTACGGAAATCCGTTGACTGTGGGAAAAAAATTGTACAAACTCTGCAGAGTCATATATTCCTCCAAATCATCTCTTCCATGTCAAGTTTCGTTCCTTCTTATCCTAATCAATTGTCAGCTTTAATGACAGAGACTCCGGTGAATCGCATGAGTGCTAAGTCCGGTTAAATGATCACTCCTGTGGATGGACTAACCCGTTTGTTTCACGAATTGAATGTTTATTATGAGTATTATTTACTTGTGAATAAAAGCCCTTTATGTGATGTCGCTCAGACGTCCGACTGTGGCATTTCTTTTTAAAGCCCTTTCTGCGATGTCGCTCAGATGTCCGACTATGGCATTTCTTTTAAGGCCCTTTATGTGATGTCGCTCAGACGTCCGACTGTGGCATTTCTTTTAAGGCCCTTTTTGCGATGTCGCTCGGACATCCGACTGTGGCATTTCTTTTTAAAGCCGTTTATGTGATGTCGCTCAGACGTCCGACTGTGGCATTTCTTTTTTTTAAGCCCTTTCTGCGATGTCGCTCAGACGCCCGACTGTGGCATTTCTTTTAAAGCCCTTTTTGTGGTGTCGCTAAGATGCCCGACTGTGGCATCATTTTCCTTATTTTTATTTGTTCACCTTTCGAGGCGTCGCTTCAGACACCCGATCGGTCCTTATTTATGTTCTGTGGAATTTCAGGCGGACTACCGCCGTTTTCCCTTTTTACTTACCCGTTATGCCAGTTTTATTTATTGTGCATTAAGGAATTAATCATGTTGCATCCATGCATGCATTTGTTATATCTTACGTCCGAACTGTCTTGCGAGTACTTTCAAAGTACTCACTGGCTTGTTGATTTGGCCAGATGCTGACGAAGGCGATCTCATGGATGAAGAGTTCGATAGCGAGCCCGACACTTAGAGGAGTCCCAGTCAGTCTTGTGCGACCCTGGATTTGGCCACTGTTTTATATCCGCTTCCGCTACCAAATAAATTCATCGAGCCTCTCCTCGACGCTCGATGAGATGACAGACGTAGAGTCTTGTATTTCTCTCCCCGCTGTGTTTTTCCACCACCAGCCTATCCTTGAGTCAGTAGTATGTCTCCACACCACTGTGTTCTGTCCGCCATTATGTATGATTATTGGCGTGCTTGTAATAATTTGGTTGAGCAACCGTAGTTCGACCCTGTAATATATTTTATGCTACTGGCTTATTGTATCAAGAATTTGTCTGCCAGTGTGGAGGATTTCTCTCTTACTGGACTTAAAAGATTGGCTTTTCAATAAATATTTTTATTGGAAAACCGGTCGTGACAAGCTTTTCCGTACAAGGCTTCGAAAGGGGCCATCTTCAAACTGGATTGATAACCATTGTTGTAAGAAAACTCCGCATATGGCAAGTTTTCATCCCAACTTGATCCATAATCCAAAACACAAGCTCTAAGCATATCCTCCAAAATCTGATTGACTCTCTCGGTCTGTCCATCTGTCTGTGGGTGGAAAACTGTGCTAAACTCCACCCTGGTTCCCAATGTTTCGTGCAACTGCTTCCAGAACTTCGAGGTGAATTGAGTTCCTCTATCTGACACGATCCTCCTCGGAACTCCATGCAAACAAACAATCCTTCTCATGTATATCTTAGCCAATTTGGCGCTACTGTAGGTAGTCTTTACTGGAATGAAAAGAGCTACCTTTGTCAAATGATCGACTACAACCCAAATCGAGTCATAGCTTGAATGAGTCCTGGGCAATCCCGTGATGAAATCCATGCCTAGTTTATCCCACTTCCATTCGGGTATAGGCAATGGCTGTAACAATCCTGCTGGCTTCTGATGTTCTGCCTTCATCCTCTGACATACATCACAAACTGCTACATACTTTGCAATATCCTTCTTCATTCCGGTCCACCAGAAAGTTTCCTTCAAATCCAAATACATCTTCGTATTTATGGGGTGAATCGAATATGGTGAATCATGTGCCTCTTGCAGAATCAAATTCCTGATCTCCGGGTCATTGGGCACATAAACACGGTCCTCAAACCATAAGGTATCGTGCTCATCCTCACGAAATCCTTTAGCCTTTCCTTTGCTCATCCTTTCCTTAATGGAAGCAATTTCCTTATCTGCCTTTTGAGCTTCTCTGATTTTATCCATCAAAGTAGACTGAATCTCCAATGCTGCTACATAGCCTCTCGGAACTATTTCCAAACATAGCTCTCGAAGATCCTCGGCTAACTCCTTGGGTATTTCTCCCGTCATTAGTGTATTGACATGGCTCTTGCGGCTCAACGCGTCTGCTACAACGTTAGCCTTCCCGGGGTGATAATGCAATCTCATATCATAATCCTTAATAAGCTCCAACCATCTCCTCTGCCTGCGATTTAACTCCTTCTGCGTGAAGATGTACTTCAAACTCTTGTGATCCGTGTACACCTCACAATGATTCCCAATGAGGAAATGTCTCCATGTTTTCAGCGCATGCACTACGGCGGCTAACTCCAAATCATGCGTGGCGTAGTTTAATTCGTGAGGTTTCAGCTGTCGCGAAGCATACGAAACAACTCTTCCCTCCTGCATAAGCACTGCTCCAAGTCCTCGACGTGAAGCGTCGCAATACAACTCATAATCCTTGGTCTGATCTGGCAGAATTAACACTGGTGAGGTAACCAAACGTTTCTTCAACTCTTGGAAACTAGCTTCACACTCCTCAGTCCAAACGAACTTGGTATCCTTCTTTAACAACTCTGTCATAGGCTTCGCAATCCTTGAGAAATTCTCAATGAATCTCTGGTAGTATCCTGCGAGTCCAAGGAAACTCCGGATCTCTCCAACTGTTGTTGGTGCTTCCTAGTTTGTCACAGTGACAACTTTAGTGGGGTCTACCGCGATACCTTCTCCGGATATAACATGTCCGAGAAATCCAACTTCCTTCAGCCAAAACTCACACTTGCTGAACTTGGCATATAGTTGATGTTCTCGGAGCTTCTCGAGTACCAAACGCAAGTGCTCCTTATGTTCCTCTTCATTTTTCGAGTAAACCAAAATATCATCAATGAACACCACGACGAACTTATCCAAAAACTCCATAAACACCTTGTTCATCATGTTCATAAAATAGGCTGGGGCGTTAGTCAGACCAAATGACATAACGGTATACTCATACAACCCGTACCTGGTGGTAAAAGCTGTCTTCGGTATATCTTGCTCCCAAATCTTCAACTGATGGTATCCTGATCGCAAATCGATCTTGGAAAACACCTTAGCTCCTTGCAACCGATCAAACAGATCATTGATCATTGGTAGTGGGTACTTGTTCTTGATTGTTACTTCATTCAATCCGTGATAATCGACTACCATTCTTAACGATCCATCCTTCTTTTCCACCAGAAGTACTGGCGATCCCCAAGGCGAAGAACTTGGGAGAATAAAACCTTTATCCAACAACTCCTTAATCTGCTTCTTAATTTCCTCCAAATCTTGGGCTGGCATCCTATACGGTCTCTTGGACATCGGCCCAGTGCCTGGCAGTAGTTCAATCAGAAACTCAATGTCTCTATCCGGTTGCATGCCTGGCAACTCTTCCGGAAACACGTCGGGGAAATCCCTTACCACTGGTACTTCTTCCTGCACAAGTCCTGTTAAGGAATTTACATGTGCTCTTCTTGGCTCATGCCGTGATACATACTTGATTCTTCTTCCTTCAGGGGTGGTAAGCAAAATTGACTTACTGGCGCAATCAATATTCCCTCCATACTTCGATAACCAACCCATGCCTAATATCACATCCAAACCTTGCGATTCCAAAACTATTAGGTCCAAGGGAAATACATGGTGTCCAATCCTTAATGGCAATCAATCACACCATATACTAGCCGTATACTCTGCTCCGGGTGAGGTTACTATCATGGGTGACCTAAGTTCTTGGGTTGGTAATTTATATTTATCCACAAATCCCCTTGATATGTATGAATGCGATGCACCAGTATCGAAAAAAACAACTGTAGTAAGTGTCTTAACCAAAAACTTACCTATTACTACGTTTGGCTGATCTTCAACCTCCTCCACGATAACGTGGTTCACTTGCCCCCTGTTGAAAGGGTTCGGCTTCTTTCCTGAGCTTCCATTGCCATTTCCATTTTGGGCTTCTGGGCAATCATTTGCATAATGCCCTGTCTTACGGCACTTATAACAAGTGATATGGCTCAGGTCTGCCTTGGATGGTGTTGATGGGTTGGTGCGGCTTTGTCCATTGCTTCCTCCATTCCCGTTTCCATTCTTTGCGCCGTTATGATTGTGCGAGCTGCCTCCTCCATGAGTATGCTGAAAATGCCCTCCTGACTTTAGGGTAAAGCGTGGCTTCTGTTGAGCTCCAGAATTGTACTTCCCCTGTGCATACTTCCTCTTACGATTGTCAATCTGCTGGTGTTTCCCCTCAATCATAAGAGCACGATCTACTAACCCCTGGTAGTTATTGAAAGTGGCTACCATCAACTGCATACTTAGCTCATCATTCAGTCCTTCTAGAAACTTCTCTTGCTTAGCTGCATCCGTAGCAACGTCATCTGGGGCATAACGTGCTAGTTTACTGAAATCATCTACATACTGGCCAATTGTCCGTCCTCCTTGGCGTAAGTTGCGAAACTCACGCTTCTTCATGGCCATAGCTCCTGCTGAAACATGGGCAGTACGGAAAGCTTGCTGAAACTGATTCCATGTGACAGTGTCTACAGGGTAAGTGGCTGTAAAATTCTCCCACCATGCTGCTGCGGGTCCGTCAAGCTGATGTGCGGCAAACTTCACCTTTTCTCCATCTGTGCATCCTGCAGTGGTCAACTCCCTCCCTATCTTACGGAGCCAATCATCTACTACTATAGGCTCGGTGCTACTGGAAAACACCGGCGGATTCAACCTTAAGAAACGTGCCAGATGGTCAACAGGTGGTGGTGGTGGGTTGTTGTTGTTGTTGCCTTGGTTCTATACCAATGTTTGAATCAAGGTATTCTGCTGCTGAATCAACTGAGTGATCTCTGGTGGGAAAACAAACTCGGGGTCGCGTCTCGGAGGCATCTGAGGGTTTAGAGGGGAGAGTTAAGAATAGAATGAGGTCTAGTGAGATAACACTACCCATATGCACATGAGACAAAAGCACACAATATCATTCCAATCAATTCAAACAAGGGCATACAATGGTCTAACTATCGTTACAAAAGTGCTTGGACTAAAACTAATTAAATGGTGGAAAATTCTACTACTGTTATGGTGGTCTACTAGAAAAACTGCTCCGATGTAGATTCCATGATATCTGCTCCAGCTTCATCAACATAGTCATCATCGTTGTCGTCGGGATCCGAGTCGGTGTCGTTGATGATGATATAATTATCTGGACAAGTAGGTTCATCCTCTTCCTCTCTGGGTGCTGATCCTCCCATGAATACTCCAATCTTCTCCTTAAGGTCACCGTTCTGTCTTACTAGAGCGACGATTTCTTCCATATAGTCCTTACGTGTAGCCTTGAGTTCTGCTTCTAGCTCCTTGATCCTGGTCATAGCCTTCTGTAGTTCCTCCATATCTGCGCACATCTAATTCTCCTGGCGTCAGATGTGTTGGTTTAACTCCTGAATATAAGCTGCAATTGATCTGTCCTTCCTGGTGGTGATCATCTCCCAATGCTCATCTCGGCGCCCACAAATCTGGTAGATAGTATTCTTGAGGTCGTTGTTGTAAACTTCTCCAATTCATCCCATGGCGATGTGAGCTGCCATGCTTTTTCCTAGGCTCCATGTTGGTACATCAAAGGTAAACTCTATTGGCTCAGTGACTGGTGCAAATGTCCTTCCTGGAATGTAGACTTGAATCCTCCAGCGCTCCTCTTCGGGTAAAGTGGCGTTGAAAGTCCCGGTGAAGCTTGGTACTCCTATGTTCAAGTATCTAGTGGCTTCCTTCAAGTGATATCCAAAAGGTGAATTCTCATCTGGTTGCATGAACTTGATCCTTGCATCCGCCATCCTAAAGAATAGAAAAGATGAGGAGTCAGAAATGAGAAGAAAGAGTAGTGATCTAGGGCTGAAGCTTAGTGGCCGTTTCCTACAGTCAGCGTGTGCTCTGATACCACCTTTGTAGCGACCAGACCTCAAACAGTCTGATCTCTGTGCTCAGTGTCATCCCTGGATCAGTAATGCTGACACCACACAGTACTTGGAGGATTTATAACAGAGTAGCAATCACACACTCATTACATCGAATGTCTCAAAAGAGAACTTATTGAAATAAATATGGCTTAAGGCCATCTAAAATTAATAACAGTGGAAGGCTTGGAAGATAAGCGAGTCCATCAACTCCAACGGCATCACTGAGTATAGAACCACGACCTAAAAGCATCTTACTCGTCGTCTTAAAAGTCTGCAACATGAAACGTTGCAGCCCGAAAACGGGTCAGCACATGGAATATGCTGGCAATATAACACATAGAGAACAACAATAGAATAAGCTATACTACATGCATATTTGGCTGGTGGTAAAGCTCTATGGTTACAGTTTTTGCATAAAGCCAAAATTTTCCTACTGCAAAGAATAAAGTTATTTAACTAACATGGTGGTTGTTAAACATTGAGAATGGTTGACAGCATTCTCAATCCCAATTAAAAGTACTCATTAAAACCCAACAATATTAATTAAAGTAACATGATGAGATTCACATGATATCCAGGTACTAGATACTCAAGATGTCCATAACCAGGGACACAGCTAACCATGATTAGTTTATACACTCTGCGGAGGTTTGCGCACTTTTCCCCACATGACTCGATCGCCTCCGCTTGGTTTCTCGCACTACATGGTGTTTGAGAAACGGATGACCGAGACATAGTCTTTCAGAAGCACTTGCACCTTACATAGGGGTAGACCGTACCAACCTACATCCCCTACATCTGCTAGTCCACCCCGTAAGAGTTTGCACAACTTAGTCAACTATGCTAGAGCCTATAATAGCATGTGGCTGCACACGGAAGTTTCTAGTTTGAATAATCTCATGATCCCTTTGAGCCTGGGTGGCGGTCCGAAGAAATACAGGCAAGTCCTGATAGAAACCAGGTGCCTCAATCCACCCAGATGTGTGTTTAAGTTGCCACCTTAAATAAACCATTAATTCAGCAATCTCACATCTGTCATGGATACACTCACCCAATCCACGTCTACTAGCATAGCATGGCATAATAAGCAAACGTAGAACTAACTCCCAAAGGTTTGATAATAAAACAGGTAATAGGTACTACCTCATCTACTTCCCTTCCCACAATTTAATTAGATCCTAATCATGCAATGTTTGAGGATAGATCTAATGCATAAAAACTGGGTATGAGAAGAGTCTAATCAAAGTGTTACTTGCCTTGCTGATGATCCGCGAGACCTAGAGACTCGAAGTAACAGGCGGCGCACTCCCGGTATTCTATCGCAGACAAACATACAAGCATACAATAAGTACTCATCTAATGCACAGGTAAAACTTGAGTAAAATATCTAACCAGAATGTTCAACTTAAGAACTCCGGTTTGCAAAAGAAACAGATCAAACAAAGCAACGAAAGTCAAATGGCGAAAGAAAACAGCTTCGTTTTACTAATCTAGATCTAAGTCAAATTTTACATAAGCAAAAACTTGTTTAAGTAGATTATTCGGAAAGAGGGTTTCGAGATGAAACTCCAGGCGCTTGAATCGCCTGATTCCGATAAACGAGCGAAAAGTTAAACTAAAACGAAATCGAATCAGGGATCGCGATCAGAAAAATCGCGGATTAAATCCGAGAAAAAGGAAAATGACGAACGGGTCAACGAACAAACGTTCGTTAACTAAACTAATCTGACGAACATGTTCGTTAAAACGAACGAACGAGCAAACGCTCGCTAATTAAACTAAACCGAAAAAAACCGATCTAACGAAAAACTGAAAAAAAACCCCGAAGAAAAACCGCTTGTTTTTTTAAAAAAACGGCGGCACGCGGATCGAGGCGGCGGCAAACCTCGGCGGCGGCGGCGGCGAAGTCCGGCGAGGCTCCGGCGGCGGCGGCGGAGTCCGGCGGCGGCGGCGGATGGCGGCGGCGGCGTCGGCTAGGGTTAGGGTTTACGCGGGTGGGCCGGCGGCGGTGGATCGGGCTGGCGGGGCAGGGCGGCTGGGCCTGGGGTGCCGGGGCGGCGCTATATATAGTGCCCCCCGAGCGGAGTCCCGCTCGGGCACGACCCGTAGGTCGGTTGCGTTTTTTTTAAATAATTCCGTGCAGAAGAAAAATAAAAGAAATACTAAACGGACTCCAAAATTCCCGAAATAAATTTTCCCCGGCTTCTAAAATCAAGCCGGACAAGAAGAACATTTATTTGGGGCCTAAATGCTATTTTGAAAAACGCACATTTTTCCTAAATCCAAAAAGTGAAAAACTCCAAAATAAATCTTATTTGATTTTTTTATTAAATCTTCATTATTTCTTTATTGTGGGAAAGTCATTTTATTCCCTCTCCGAAATTTTGGTAGTAGAAATAATTGAAGATAAAATAAATAAAATCAAATGATCCTATTTTCAAAATTTGAGAAAACTCAAATATGAAAATAACGAAATCCCCAACTCTCTCCGTGGGTCCTTGAGTTGTGTAGAATTTCTAGGATCGAGCCAACAATGCAACAAAAATATGATATGCAATGATGATCTATGTATAACATTCCAAATTGAAAATTTGGGATGTTACACCTGTCCTGTCTGTCGCCGCTCCGCCTCGCTTCGACACGCGCCCTAGCCAGTGATGCATGCGGCGCCATATAGGCAGGCAAGCAGCTGAGGTGGCGCGGTGGTGGAGCCTTCACGAAGATCTGCATGCGCCATGTAGGCGTGTGCTGAGTTGGCCTGGAAGCTGCATGTTGACACGCAGGTGCCTGCCTAGCTGGTTCAACTGGTAGCTGCATGTGAATGGCGGTGGAGGCTTGGTTGGTGCGGGCCTGGTAGTGGCCCTGCTGACGCCCTTGGCAAGGGCCTTGCCAGGAGGCCCGACAAGGGTCTTGCCGTGGCACGCTGTCATCCCCGGCAAGGATCTTGCCGGGGGTCTTGTGAGTTTCCTCGGCAAGAATCTCGTCGAGGATCATTGCCTTCCAATCCTCATCTGATCATGAATACTCTTTGTCTTCACAAAGATCTGCATGCCACCATGGACGTACCTCCCGAGCCCTGGTCCAACGTAGTTGATGGTGTTGGAGATCGTGGGTTCGAGGGTGGCTCACTCCGCTGGTGTGGGCAAGCCGCCCCGGCAAGGGTCTTGCTGGGGCTGCTGAGGCTACCCCGGCAAGGGTCTTGCCGGGGAAACCTGCTTCGTCCATCTGCTCTATGTGGTGTCGGTCTTTGGCGCTGATTGTTTCTGTGTTTGTGGCTCTGATTTCTTGTCTCTGTCCTGCTTAAGTGTGGCCGTGGGCGCGGCTCTGACTGCCCGTGCACAAATAAGGGGTACAAAAGAGCGCCCCTATTTTAGTACACCGACACACGCACTACTGCTACGACGCTATAGCTATTTTTTTAATAGTAGCGCGCTTTCTGCCCAACACCACTGGTAAATTAACATAGCGGTAAAGCACATGCAACAAGCGCTACTATTAAAGGCGCGCTGCTGGTAAACCTTGAAATCACGCCACTTCCAATGTTTTATGTTTTTTCTTGTTTTATACTGTATTTGTACACCTGTTATACAAATTTTGATATAGTAGCTCATCGTCATCATAATAACTCATAATCATCATAATAGCAACTCATCATATCATCATATCATCATCATCATCATCATAGTCATATAAGAACTCATCATCATAATAACAACTCCTCGATCCTCATCATCATCTGTGAGTCACATAATGATACGTCTCCAACGTATCTATAATTTTTGATTGTTCCATGTTGTTATATTATCATTCTTTGATGTTTTACAATTATTTTATAGTCATTTTACTTCATTTTTTGGTACTAACCTATTGACATAGTGCCCAGAGCCAGTTGCTGTTTTCTGCATGTTTTTTTACGTCGCAGGAAATCAATACCAAATGGAGTCCAAACGCAGCGAAAATTTTTGTGAATTTTTTTGGACCAGAAGACATCCAGTGGGCCAAGAAAGTACCTGAGGGGAGCTCCAAGGGGAACACAACCCACCAGGGTGCGCCTGGGGGACCAGGCGCGCCTTCATGGGTTGTGCCCTCCTCGTTAGCCTCCTGCACCGCCTCTTTGCTCTATGAATACCCCAATATTCCAGAAACCCTAGGGGAGTCGACGAAAATCAATTTCAGCCGCCGCAAGTTCCAGAACCACCAGATCCAATCTAGACACCATCTCGGAGGGGTTCATCATGTCCATGGGTGCCTCTTCGATGATGCTTGAGTAGTTCTTTGTAGACCTATGGGTCCGTAGTTAGTAGCTAGATGGCTTGCTCTCTCTCTCTCTCTCTCTCTCTCTCTTGATTCTCAATACAATGGTCTCTTGGAGATCCATATGATGTAAGTCTTTTTGCGGTGAGTTTGTTGGGATCCGATGAATTTTGAGTTTACGATCAAATCTATGTTTTTATCCATGAAAGTTATTTTAGTCTTCTTTGATCTCTTATATGCATGATTGATTATAGCCTCGTATTTCTTCTCCGATATTTGGGTTTTGTTTGGCCAACTTGATCTATTTATCTTGCAATGGGAAGAGGTGCTTTGTGATGGGTTCGATCGTACGGTGCTTGATCCCAGTGACAGAAGGGGAAATGACACGTATGTATCGTTGCTATTAAGGACAACAAGATGAGATCTATTTCTACATAAATAGATATTGTCGACATCATGTCATCGTTCTTATTGCATTACTCCGTTTTTTTCATGAACTTAATACACTAGATGCATGCTGGATAGCAGTCGATGTGTGGAGTAATAGTAGTAGATGCAGACAGGAGTCGGTCTACTAATCTTGGATGTGATGCCTATATAATGATCATTGCCTGGATATCATCATGATTATTTGAAGTTCTATCAATTGCCCAACAGTAATTGTTTTCCCACTGTTTGCTATTTTTCTCGAGAGAAGCCACTAGTGAACCTACGGCCCCCGGGTCTCTTCTCATCATATTTGCCTTTGCGATCTATTTTTATTTTCTTTTATTTTCAGATCTATTAAACCAAAAATACAAAAGTACCTTGCTGCAATTTATTTATTTTGTGATCTATTTATCATATCTATCACAACTTTATCACGTATTCTCGCCAATTTGAGGCATCGTTACCCGAAAGGGATTGACAACCCCTTTGACACGTGGGGTTGCGAGTATTTGTTATTTGTGTGCAGGGGCTGTTTACGTTTTGTTTCTTGGTTCTCCTACTGGTTCGATAACCTTGGTCTCATCACTGAGGGAAATATCTACCATCGTTGTGCTACATCATCCCTTCCTCTTTGGGGAAATACCGTCGTAGTTCAAGCAGGCATCACATAACAAGTCACCATTCTAACACATTCTAGCACATAACTCATCATCATCATAATAACAACTCCTCCTCATCATCATAGTCATAACCAACACTATTTAATTGTTCTTAGAACATGATGATGAAAGGCAACTAATTAATCCTTGGGTGGTTTTCGTAATTCATAACAACATATAGCTCATTGAACTAATATCCATTCAAGTTAAATGTTTTGGAAATTTCAATGATTGGCATGGCATGGACTAGAGATGTGGACCCCTCAAAATGCTAAGGACACATATTGGCAAAATCTCAACACTCTTCACTTTCATTTTAGTGATCCAAGATCACATTGTGTCCATAGGAAAAGCCAATACTATTAAAAGGGGGTTGAGGTGTTGCTTAATGGCTTGCTTGCACAAAATGCTTAGTGATATGTGTTGGGGAAAGCGGTAATTTCAAAAAATAATCCTACGATCACGCAAGATCTATCTAGGTGATGCATAGCAACGAGAGGGGAGAGTGTGTCCACGTACCCTCGTAGACCGAAAGAGGAAGCGTTTCAATAACGCGGTTGATGTAGTTGAACTTCTTCGCGATCGAACCGATCCAAGTACCGAACGTACGACACCTCTGCATTCAGCACATGTTCAGCTCGATGATGTCCCTCGTGCTCTTGATCCAGTTGAGGACGAGGGTGAGTTCTGCAGCACGACGGCATGGCGACGGTGATGATGATGCTACCGGCGCAGGGCTTCGCCAAAGCACTACGGTGGTATGTTCAAGGTGTGTAACTGTGGAGGGGGGCACCGCACACGGTTGGGAGAGAAACTTGTGTGTATTTGGGGTGCCCCCTGCCCACATATATAAAGGAGGGAGTGAGAGAGGCCGGCCCCCTAGGGGTGCGCCTAGAGTATGGAGTTCTACTAGGACTTCCAAGTCCTAGTAGGAATCTCTTTCCCTTTTGGAGTAGGAGAGAAGGAAAGAGGGAAAGAGAGAGGTAGTAGGAAAGGGAAAGGGGGTAACCGCCCCCTTCCCCTAGTCCAATTCGGACCCTTGGGAGGGGGGTGCCACCTCCCCTTGGCATGCCTCCTCCTTTTCCCGTATGGCCCAATAAGGCCCATTACTTCTCCCAGTGAATTCCCGTAACTCCCCGGTACTCCGAAAAATACCCGAATCACTCAGAACCTTTCCGATATTCGAATATAGCCTTCCAATATATCGGTCTTTACCTCTTGACCATTTTGAGACTCCTCTTCATGTCCGTGATCTCATCCGGGACTCCGAACAAACTTCGGTCATTCAAACACATAACTCATAATCCAAATCGTCATCGACCATTAAGCGTGCGGACCTTACGGGTTTGAGAACTATGTAGACATGACCGAGACACATCTACGGCCAATAACCAATAGCGGATCCTGGATGCTCATATTGGCTCCTACATATTCTACAAAGATCTTTATCGGTCAAACCGCATAACAACATACGTTGTTCCCTTTGTCATCGGTATGTTACTAGCCCGAGATTCGATCGTCGGTATCATTATACCTAGTTCAATCTCATTACCAGCAAGTCTTTTACTCATTCCGTAATACTTCATCCTGCAAATAAATCATTAATCACAATTCTTGCAAGGCTTATAGTGATGAGTATTACCGAGAGGGCCCAGAGATACCTCTCCGAAACACGGAGTGACAAATCCTAATCTTGATTTATGCCAACCCAACAAACACCTTCGGAGACATCTGTAGAGCATCTTTATAATCACCCAATTACGTTGTGACGTTTGATAGCACATAAGGTGTTCCTCCGTTATTCGGGAGTTGCATAATCTCATAGTCTGAGGAACATGTATAAGTCATGAAGAAAGTAGTAGCAATGAAACTGTAATGATTATAATGCTAAGCTAACGGATGGGTCTAGTCCATCACATCATTCTCCTAATGATGTGATCCCATTCATCAAATGACAACACATGTCCATGGTTAGGAAACATAACCATCTTTGATTAACGAGCTAGTCAAGTAGAGGCATACTAGGGACACTTTGTTTTGTCTATGTATTCACACATGTACTAAGTTTCCGATTAATACAATTCTAGCATGAATAATAAACATTTATCATGATATAAGGAAATATAAGTAACAACTTTATAATTGCCTCTAGGGAATATTTCCTTCAGTCTCCCACTTGCACTGGAGCCAATAATCTAGTTCACATCGCCATGTGATTTTACACCAATAGTTCACATCTCTATGTGACCAACACCCAAAGGGTTTATTAGAGTCAATAATCTAGTTCATATTGCTATGTGATTAACACCCAAAGAGTGTTAAGGTGTGGTCATGTTTTCCTCGTGAGAGAAGTTTAGTCAATGGGTCCGTCACATTTAGATTCGTATGTATTTTGCAAATATTCTATGTCTACAATGTTCTGCATGGAGCTACTGTAGCTAATTGCTCCCACTTTCAATATGTATCCAGATTCAGACTTAGAGTCATCTGGATCGGTGTAAAAGCTTGCATCGACTTAACTCTTTGCGACGAACTCTTTATCACCTCCATAACCGAGAAATACTTCCTTAGTCCTCTTAGGTAACTAAGGATAACTTTGACCGCTATACAGTGATTCACTCCTGGATCACTATCGTACCCCCTTGCCAAACTCATAGCAAGGCACACAACCGGTCTGGTACATAGCATGGCATACTTTATAGAACCTATGACCGAGGCATAGGGAATGACTTCATTCTCTTTCTATCTTCTGCCGTGGTCGGGCTTTGAGTCTTACTCAACTTTACACCTTGTAATACAGGCAAGAACTCTTTCTTTGACTGGTCCATTTTGAACTCTTTCAAAAACTTGTCAAGGTATATACTCATTGAAAAAACTTATCAAGCGTCTTGATCTATCTCTATAGATCTTGATGCCCAATATGTAAGCAGCTTCACCGAGGCCATTCTTTTGAAAATCTCCTTTCAAACTCTCCTTTATGCTTTCTAGAAAATTCTACATCATTTCTGATCAGCAATATGTCATTCACATATACTTATCAGAAAGGCTGTAGTGCTCCCACTCACTTTCTTGTAAATACAGGTTTCATCGCAAGTCTGTATAAAACTATATGCTTTGATCAACTCATGAAAGTGTATATTCCAACTCCGAGGTGCTTGCACCAGTCCATAGATGGATCGCTGGAGCTTGCACACCTTGTTAGTACCTTTAGGATCGATAAAACCTTCTGGATGCATCATATACAACTCTTCTTTAAGAAATATCCATTTAAGGAATGCGGTTTTGACATCCACTTGCCAGATGTCATAAAATATGACAATTGCTAACATGATTCGGACGGACTTAAGCATCACTACGGTTGAGAAAATCTCATTGTAGTCAACACCTTGAATTTGTCAAAAATCCTTTGGCGACAAGTTGAGCTTTGTAGATAGTAACACTACTATCAGCGTCAGTCTTCCTCTTGAAGATCCATTTATTTAATATGGCTTGCCGATCATCGGTCAAGTCCACCAAAGTCCACACTTTGTTCTCATACATGGAACGCATCTCAGATTTCATGGCCTCAAGCCATTTCGTGGAATCTGGGCTCATCATCGCTTCCTCATAGTTCGTAGGTTCATCATGGTCTCGTAACAAGACTTCTAGAATAGGATTACTGTACCACTCTGGTGTAGATTGTACTCTGGAAGACCTACGAGGTTTCGTAATAACTTGATATGAAGTTTCATGATCATCATCATTAGCTTCCTCACTAATTGGTGTAGAAATCACTGGAACTGATTTCTGTGATGAACTACTTTCCAATTCGGGAGAAGGTACAATTACCTCATCAAGTTCTACTTTCCTCCCACTCACTTCTTTCGAGAGAAACTCCTTCTCTAGAAAGGATCCATTCTTAGCAATGATCTTGCCTTCGGATCTATGATAGAAGGTGTGATACGTCTCCGTCATATCTATAATTTTTGATTGTTCCATGCCAACATTATTCACTTTCATATACTTTTTGGCAACTTTTTATATTATTCTTGGGACTAACTTATTGATCCAGTGCCCAGTGTCAGTTCCTGTCTGTTGCATGTTTTATGTTTCGCAGAAACCCAATATCAAACGGAGTCCAAACATGATAAAAACGGATGGAGTTTTTTTTTAATATTTATTATTTTCTGGAAGTAAAATCAACGTGAAACGGTGTCCAGGGTGGTCACGAGGTAGGGAGGCGCGCCCTACCCCCCCAGGCACGCCCCTGGCCCTCATGGTCCACCCGTAAGGCGGTTGATGCTCTTCTTCTGGCGCAAGAAAGATAATTTTATGAGAAAGATCTGGGCGAAAGATTCACCCCAATCGGAGCTACTGATCTCCAGATATAAAGGAAACGGTGAAGGGGTAGAATCAGAGAACGCAGAAACAGAGAGATAGATCCAATCTTGGAGGGGCTCTCGCCGCTCCCAAGCCATGGGAGCCAAGGACCAGAGGGGAAACCCTTCTACCATTTAGGGAGAAGGCCAAGGAAGAAGAAGAAGAAGGGGCCCTCTCCCCCTTGCTTCCGATGGCGCCGGAACGCCGCCGGGGGCCATCATCATCACCGCGATCTTCACCAACACCGCCGTCATCTTCACCAACATCTCCATCACCTACCCCATCTCTATGCAGCGGTGTAACCTCTCTCTTACCCGCTGTAATCTCTACTTAAACATGGTGCTCAACGCTATATATTATTTCCCAATGATGTATGGCTATCCTATGATGTTTGAGTAGATCTGTTTTGTCCTAATGGCTATTTGATGATCATGATTATTTTGAGTTGTATGTTTTATTATTGGTGCTGTCCTATGGTGCCCTCCGTGTCGCGCAAGCGTAAGGGATTCCCGCTGTAGGGTGTTGCAATACGTTCATAATTCACTTATAGTGGGTTGGTGAGTGACTGAAACACAAACCCGAGTAAGAGGGATTGTTGCGCATGGGATAAAGGGGACTTGATGTTTTAATGCTATGGTTGGGTTTTACCTTAATGAATCTTTAGTAGTTGCGGATGCTTGCTAGAGTTCCAATCATAAGTGCATATGATCGAAGTAGAGAAAGTATGTTAGCTTATGCCTCTCCCTCAAATAAAATTGCAATAATGATTACCGGTCTAGTTATCGATTGCCTAGGGACAAATAACTTTCTCGTGACAACAAGCTCTTTACTTTTACTAATTTAGTTGTGTCTTTATCTAAACACCCCCTAGCTTTTATTTATGTGTTCTTTACTTTCTTGCTAGCTTACTCGAAAACACCTACAAAGTACTTCTAGTTTCATACTTGTTCTCGGTAAAGCAAACGTCAAGCGTGCGTAGAGTTGTATCGGCGGTCGATAGAACTTGAGGGAATATTTATTCTACCTTTAGCTCCTCGTTGGGTTCGACACTCTTACTTATCAAAAACTGTTGCGATCCCCTATACTTGTGGGTTATCAAGACCTTTTTCTGGCGCCGTTACCGGGGAGTCATAGCGTGGGATGAATATTCTCGTGTGTGCTTGTTTGCTTTATCACTAAGTAATTTTTATTTGCTGTTCTAAGTTGTTCTCTATCTTTAGTTATGGATATGGAATACGAAATACCAAAAAAATTAGTTGTACTTGCTACTCATGGAGATGGGGAACCTCCTAAAACCCTCGATGTTGGTTATGTGAAAGATATTATGTACTACTTTAATAATCCTGAGAAAACCCCATTCAACTATGTAATGGGAGTAACGTTGGATCAACGTGAATACTTTAGGGATTATCGCTTAACACAAAAAGGGAAACTATTATGGGATCAAATTCATATATTGAAGTTGTATGCTTGGCAACTATGCGTGGAATATGATTATACTTGTTGCTCTAGGATGAATTCTCCGCACCTTCCCTTTTCATGCAAATTTAATGATAATAAAACCTTAGCTTCTTATGCTAATGGTATATATGATTACTATGATGTGGAACAAATAGAAGAATTTTTTGCTTTTATGGGTGCTTATGAAATTGAAGCTATGTGTAAAGAGTTTGAGGATTTTGATGATGCTGTTTATAGATCTGAAAATTTAGCTATCCTCAAATATTGCTATGAGAATTATAAATACAATTATGAAATTAATGCACTTATTAAGAAAGTCTCCACTGTCCAAGAAGAGACTAATATTTTGCAGGATCTATGGAAGAGGAAATTGATGAAATTGTGAGCTCATTGGATGAAAAAGATGATGAGGAGAGCGAAGAACAAAAGGAGGAAGAGCGGATTGATCACCCGTGCCCACCTTCCAATGAGAGTAACTCTTCAACTCATACACTGTTTAATTCCCCTTCGTGCTTACCGAAAGATGATTGTTATGATGACTATTATGATCCCATTAATTCTCTTGAAATATCCCTTTTTGATGATGCTTGCTATGCTTGTGGCCAAGATGCCAATATGAATTATGCTTATGGAGATGAACTTGCTATAGTTCCTTATGTTAAACATGAAATTGTTGCTATTGCACCCACGCATGATAGTCCTATTATCTTTTTGAATTCTCCCGAATATACTATATCGGAGAAGTTTGCCCTTATTAAGGATTATATTGATGGGTTGCCTTTTACCATTGCACATGATGATTTTGATAGATATAATATGCATGTGCTTGCTGCTCCTACTTGCAATTATTATGAGAGAGGAACTACATATCCGCCTCTTTATGTTTCCAACACGATAGAATTGCAAGAAACTGCTTATACTATGCATTGGCCTTTACTATGTGTGCATGAATTCTTCTCTTATGACATGCCAATGCATAGGAAGAGAGTTAGACTTCGTTGTTGCATGATATATGTTACTTTGCACTCACTACTAAATTACAAATCATTGTTAATTAAAATTGGCTTTGATATACCTTGGGATCCGGGTGGATTCACAACTTGAGCACTATATGCCTAGCTTTATGGCTTTAAAGAAAGCGCTGCCAGGGAGACAACCCGGAAGTTTTAGAGAGTCATTTATTTCTGTTGAGTGCTTTCATATAGTTTAAAAACAACAAAAATAAATAGGGGAACCCAAAACTTTTCAAAAAGAGAAGTGAAAGTGAGAGAGATGAGCATTGTGAAAGTGGGGGACGTCCTTGAACTTTGTTCATGCCCATGGAAACTTTGTGAATCTTAATTACAGAAACTTTTCAATAAAAATAATTATCCCCTTGTATAATTCCATTGTATTATAAAAATAATGTGCCAAGGTTTGCCTTTAGGATGTTTACAATGCTTGTTGGTTTGTACGATGCAGGACAGAAACTTTGGCTGTAGTCCGCGGTTTTACATTTTTAACTAGAACGTCAATTGGTTCTGATTCTTTTTGAACTGTCTTTATATACAACTTGTTTATTTTTCCTAATTTTGATAGAAGGTTTGGGGTGCCATAAGGATGGTGTATCTTCATATTGCTACAGATTGTTCTGTTTTAGACAGATTTTGTTTTTGATGCATAGTTTGCTTGTTTTGATGAAACTATCAATTTATATCAGTGGATTAAGCCATGAAAAAGTTATATTACAGTATACACAATGCAAAAAAAATATGAATTGCTTTGCAAGAGTACTTAGAGTGGTGATTTGCTTTATTATACTAACGGATCTTACCGAGTTTTCTGTTGAAGTTTTGTGTGGATGTAGTGTCTAATCAAAGATGTTTCGATGTGGGAAGAAGGAAGAGAGGCAAGAGCTCAAGCTTGGGGATGCCCGAGGCACACCAAGTAAATATTCAAGGAGACTCAAGCATCTAAGCTTGGGGATGCTGGGGAGGCATCCCCTCTTTCTTCAACAAGTATAGGTATGTTTTCGAATTCATTTCGTTCATGCATTATGTGCAAGTCTTGGAGCGTCTTTTGCAATTAGGTTTTTCTTTTTATTTTTTGCACCATGCTGGTATGAGATAATCCTTGGTTGATTTATAGAATGCTCATTGCACTTCACTTAAATTTTTTGAGTATGGCTTTATAGAATGCTTCATGTGCTTCACTTATATCATTTGAAGTTTGGATTGCCTGTTTCTCTTCACATAGGAAACCGCCATTTGTAGAATGCTCTTTTGCTTCACTTATATTTGTTAGAGCGTGGTCATATCTTTTGTAGAAAGAATTAAACTCTCTTGCTTCACTTATATCTATTTAGAGAGATGACAGGAATTGGTCATTCACATGGTTAGTCATAAAATCCTACATAAAACTTGTAGATCGCTGAATATGATATGTTTGATTCCTTGCAATAGTTTTGCGATATAAATATGGTGATATTAGAGTTATGCTAGTGGGTGGTTGTGGATTGTAGAGACACTTGTGTTGAGGTTTGCAAGTCCCGTAACATGCACGTATGGTAACCGTTGTGTGACAAATTTGAAGCATGGGGTGTTTCTTTGATTGTCTTCCTTATGAGTGGCGGTCGGGGACGAGCAATGGCCTTTTCCTACCAATCTATCCCCCTAGGGGCATGCGTAGTAGTACTTTGCTTCGAGAGCTAATAAATTGTTGCAATAAGTATATGAGTTCTTTATGACTAATGTGAGTCCATGGATTATACACACTTTTACCTTTCCATCATTGCTAGCCTCTTTGGTACCGTGCATTGCCCTCTCTCACCTTGAGAGTTGGTGCAAACTTCGCCGGTGCATCTAAACCCCGTGATATGATACGCTCTATCACACATAAGCCTCCTTATATCTTCCTCAAAACAGCCACCATACCTACCTATCATGGCATTTCCATAGCCATTCCGAGATATATTGTCATGCAACTTCCATCATCATCATGACTTGAGCATTCATTGTCATATTGTTTTGCATGATCCTAAGATAGCTAGCATGATGTTTTCATGGCTTGTCCGTTTTTTGATGTCATTGCTACGCTAGATCATTGCACATCCCGGTACACCACCGGAGGCATTCATATAGAGTCATATCTTTGTTCTAGATATCGAGTTGTAGTATTGAGTTGTAAGTAAATAAAAGTGTGATGATCATCATTATTAGAGCATTGTCCCCAAAAAAAAGAAAAAAAAGAGAAAGGCCAAAAAAAGGGAGGGCCAAAGAAAAAAAAAGAAAACGAAAACAAAGAAAATAAATAAAAAGGGGCAATGTTACTATCTCTTTTTCCACACTTGTGCTTCAAAGTAGCACCATGTTCTTCATGTAGTGAGTCTCATATGTTGTGCTTCAAAGTAGCACCATGTTCTTCATATAGATTGTCTCCTATGTTGTCATTTTCATATACTAGTGGGAATTTTCATTATAGAACTTGGCTTGTATATTCCAATGATGGGCTTCCTCAAATGCCCTTGGTCTTCATGAGCAAGCAAGTTGGATGCACACCCACTTAGTTTCTTTTGTTGAGCTTTCATACACTTATAGCTCTTAGTGTATCCGTTGCATGGCAATCCCTACTCCTTGCATTGACATCAATTGATGGGCATCTCCATAGCCTGTTGATTAGCCGCGTCGATGTGAGACTTTCTCCTTTTTTGTCTTCTCCACATAACCTCCACCATCATATTCTATTCCACCTATAGTGCTATATCCATGGCTTGCGCTCATGTATTGCATGAGGGTTGAAAAAGCTGAAGCGCGTTAAAAAGTATGAACCAATTTCTCGGCTTGTCATCGGGGTTGTGCATGATGGGGGCATTTTGTTTGACAAAAATGAAGCATGGCCAAACTGTATGATTTTGTACGAATAAGCTTGCTTTGGCCTTGTTGTTTTGAAAAGACACGATTGCTTTATTGGTACGCTCGAAGTATTATTGTTTTTATGTCAAATGATAGACTATTGCTTTGAATCACTCGTGTCTTAATATTCATTCCATGATTAGACATATGATCAAGATTATGCTAGGTAGCATTCCACATCAAAAAATATTCTTTTTATCATTTACCTACTCGAGGACGAGCAGGAATTAAGCTTGGGGATGCTGATACGTCTCCGTCGTATCTATAATTTTTGATTGTTCCATGCCAATATTATTCACTTTCATATACTTTTTGGCAACTTTTTATATTATTTTTGGGACTAACTTATTGATCCAGTGCCCAGTGCTAGTTCCTGTCTATTGCATGTTTTTTGTTTCGCAGAAACCCAATATCAAACGGAGTCCAAACGGCATAAAAACGGATGAAGATTTTTTTGGAATATTTATGATTTTCTGGAAGTAAAATCAACGCGAAACGGTGTCCAGGGTGGTCACGAGGTAGGGGGGCGTGCCCTACCCCCCCAGGCGCACCCCTGACCCTCGTGGTCCACCCGTAAGGAGGTTGATGCTCTTCTTCTGGCGCAAGAAAGATAATTTTATGGGAAAGATTTGGGCGAAAGATTCACCCCAATCGGAGTTACGGATCTCCAGATATAAAGGAAACAGTGAAGGGGTAGAATCAGAGAACGCAGAACCAGAGAGATATATCCAATCTCGGAGGGGCTCTCGCCCCTCCCAAGCCATGGGAGACAAGGACCAAAGGGGACACCCTTCTCCCATCTAGGGAGAAGGCCAAGGAAGAAGAAGAAGAAGGGGGGCCCTCTCCCCCTTGCTTCCGGTGGCCCCGGAACGCCGCCGGGGGCCATCATCATCACCGCGATCTTCACCAACACCGCCGTCATCTTCACCAACATCTCCATCACCTTCCCCCATCTCTATGCAGCGGTGTAACCTCTCTCTTACCCGCTGTAATCTCTACTTAAACATGGTGCTCA
Source organism: Triticum aestivum (assembly GCF_018294505.1). Classification (NCBI taxonomy): domain Eukaryota; kingdom Viridiplantae; phylum Streptophyta; class Magnoliopsida; order Poales; family Poaceae; genus Triticum; species Triticum aestivum. The sequence continues at coordinate 471,706,425 of NC_057795.1, read as the reverse complement.
ATGCTATATATTATTTCCCAATGATGTATGGCTATCCTATGATGTTTGAGTAGATTTGTTTTGTCCTAATGGCTATTTGATGATCGTGATTGGTTTGAGTTGTATGTTTTATTACTGGTGTTGTCCTATGGTGCCCTCCGTGTCGCGCAAGCGTGAGGGATTCCCGCTGTAGGGTGTTGCAATACGTTCATGATTCGCTTATAGTGGGTTGGTGAGTGACTGAAACACAAACCCGAGTAAGAGGGATTGTTGCGTATGGGATAAAGGGGACTTGATGCTTTAATGCTATGGTTGGGTTTTACCTTAATGAATCTTTAGTAGTTGCGTATGCTTGCTAGAGTTCCAATCATAAGTGCATATGATCGAAGTAGAGAAAGTATGTTAGCTTATGCCTCTCCCTCAAATAAAATTGCAATAATGATTACCGGTCTAGTTATCGATTGCCTAGGGACAAATAACTTTCTCGTGACAACGAGCTCTTTACTTTTACTAATTTAGTTGTGTCTTTATCTAAACATCCCCTAGCTTTTATTTACGTGTTCTTTACTTTCTTGCTAGCTTACCCAAAAACACCTACAAAGTACTTCTAGTTTCATACTTGTTCTAGGTAAAGCAAACGTCAAGCGTGCGTAGAGTTGTATCGGCGGTCGATAGAACTTGAGGGAATATTTATTCTACCTTTAGCTCCTCGTTGGGGTTGACACTCTTACTTATCGAAAACTGTTGCGATCCCCTATACTTGTGGGTTATCAAGGTGTACCCAACAGTTTCCTTTGGGTATCCTATGAAGACGCATTTCTCCAATTTGAGTTCGAGCTTATCAGGTTGAAGCCTTTTTACATAAGCATCATACCCCCAAACTTTAAAAAATGACAACTTTGGTTTCTTGCCAAACCATAGTTCATAAGGCGTCGCCTCAATGGATTTTGATGGTGCCCTGTTTAATGCGAATGCAGCTGTCTCTAATGCATAATCCCAAAACAATAGTGGTAAATCGGTAAGAGACATCATAGATTGCACCATATCTAATAAAGTGCGGTTACAACGTTTGGACACACCATTACCCCATGGTGTTCTAGGTGGCATGAGCTATGGAACTATTCCACATTGTTTTAAATGAAGTCCAAACTCATAACTCAAATACTCAGTTATACGATCAGATCATAGAAACTTTATTTGCTTGTTACGATTATTCTCCACTTCACTCTGAAATTCTTTGAACTTTTCAAATGTTTCAAACTTGTGTTTCATTAAGTAGATATAACCATATCTGCTCAAATCATCTGTGAAGGTAAGAAAATAACGATACTCGCCACGAGCCTCGACTCTCATTGGACCGCATACATCGGTATGTATTATTTCCAATAAGTTAGTAGCTCGTTCCATTGTTCCGGAGAACGGAGTTTTAGTCATGTTGCCCATGAGGCATGGTTCGCAAGCACCAAGTGATTCCAAAAGTCCATCAGCATGGAGTTTCTTCATGCGCTTTACACCGATATGACCCAAACGGCAGTGCCACAAATAAGTTGCACTGTCATTATCAACTTTGCATATTTTGGCTTCAATATTATGAATATCTGTATTACCACGATCGAGATTCAATAAACCATCAACATTGGGTGTATGACCATAGAAGGTTTTATTCATGTAAACAGAATAACAATTATTCTCTGACTTTAAATGAATAATCGTATTGCAATAAACATGATCTAATCATATTCATGCTCAACACAAACACCAAATAACATTTATTTAGGTTCAACACTAATCCCGAAATTATAAGGAGTGTGCGATGATGATCATATCAATCTTGGAACCACTTCCAACATACATCGTCACTTCACCCTCAACTAGTCTCTATTTATTCTGCAACTGCTGTTTCAAGTTACTAATCTTAGCAATTGAACATGTATCAAATACCCAGGGGTTACTATAAACACTAGTAAACTACACATCAATAACATGTATATCAAATATACCTTTGTTCACTTTGCCATCCTTCTTATCCACCAAATATTTGTGACAATTCCGCTTTTAGTGACCATTTCCTTTGCAGTAGAAGCACTCAGTTTCAGTCTTAGGTCCAGACTTGGGCTTCTTCCCGGGAGTAGCAACTTGCTTGCTATTCTCCTTGAAGTTCCCTTTCCTTCCCTTTGCCCTTTTCTTAAAACTAGTGGTCTTGTCAATCATCAACACTTGATGCTTTCTCTTGATTTCTACCTTCGTCGATTTCAGCATACTATAGTTCATCACGAAGTTCCAGTAACTTGGTGATGGTGACTAGAGAACTCTGTTAATCACTATCTTATCAGGAAGATTAACTCCCACTTGATTCAAGCAATTGTAGTACCCAGATATTCTGAGTACATGCTCACTAGCTGAGCAATTCTCCTCCATCTTTTAGGAGAAGTACTTGTCGGAGGTCTCATACCTCTCGACACGGGCATGAGTCTGAAATACCAATTTCAGCTCCTGGAACATCTCATATGCTCTGTGGCGTTCAAAACATTTTTGCAGTCCCAGTTCTAAGCCGTAAAGCATGGTGCACTAAACTATCAAGTAGTCATCATATTGAGCTAGCCAAACGTTCATAATGTCCGTGTCTGCTCCTGCAATAGGTTGTCACCTAGCGGTGCATCAAGGACATAATTGTTCTGTGTAGCAATGAGGATAAACCTCAGATCATGGACCCAGTCCGCATCATTGCTACTATCATCTTTCAACTTATTTCTTCTCTAGGAACGTATCAAAATAAAGGGAAGCTACAACGCGAGCTATTGATCTACAACATAATTTGCAAAATACTATCAGGACTAAGTCATGATAAATTAAAGTTCAATTAATCATATTACTTAAGAGCTCCCACTTAGATAGACATCCCTCTAGTCATCTAAAAGATCACGCGATCCAAATCAACTAAACCATGTCCAATCATCATGTGAGATGGAATAGCTTTCAACGGTGAACATCACTATGTTGATCATATCTACTATATGATTCACGTTTGAACTTTCGGTCTCAATGTTCCGAGGCCATATCTCTGTATGCTAGGCTCGTCAAGTTTAACCCGAGTATTCTGCGTGTGCAAAACTAGCTTGCACCCGTTGTATGTGAACATAGAGCCTATCACACCCGATCATCACGTGGTGTCTCAGCATGAAGAACTGTCGCAACGGTGCATACTCAGGGAGAACACTTATACCTTGAAATTTAGTAAGGTATCATCTTATAATGCTACTGCCGTACTAAGCAAAATAAGATGCATAAAAGATAAACATCACATGCAATCAAAATATGTGACATGATATGGCCATCATCATCTTGTGCTTATGATCTCCATCTCCAAAGTACTATCATGATCTCCGTTGTCACCAGCATGACACCATGATCTCCATCAGCTTGATCTGTATCAACGTGTCATCACATGGTCGTCTCGCCAACTATTGCTTTTGCAACTATTGCTATATCATAGCGATAAAGTAAAGCAATTATATGGCCCTTGCATCTGATGCAATAAAGAGACAACCATAAGGCTCTTGCCAGTTGCCGATAACTTTAAGAAGACATGATCATATCATACAACAAATTATATCACATCATGTCTTGACCATATCACATCACAACATGCCCTGCAAAAATAAGTTAGACGTCCTCTACTTTGTTGTTGCAACACTACTGGAATCAGGATCTTTGTCGTCAGCCAGCTCTTTGCCGTCAGCTGGCTTATGGCAAAGAATGTCTTTGTCATCAGCTTGAAGAAAATTGATGGCAAAGAAAGAGCTGACGGCAAACGTCATGTTTGCCGTCAGCCATTTTTTTGCCGTCAGCCAGCTTATGGCAAAGAAGCTTTGCCGTCTGTTGGCGTACGGCAAAGAGTGTGGGTGGCCAACTAGCGATGACCACCAAACGGACACTTTCTTTGCCGTCTGACAGCTGACGGCAAAGCTTCTTTGCCGTCTGCTAGCAGACGCCAAAGAAATGGCCAAACTAACGTTCGTTAGCTAGGCTCTTTGCCGTCTGCTAGCAGACGGCAAAGAACTGTGCCCTAACTAAAGGCCAACGAGCCCGCTGACCCATCTCTCTGTCCTCTCTCTCTCTCTCTCTCTCTCTCTCTCTCTCTCTCTGTCCCATCGCTGAACCGCCGCCGCCCGATGGCACCCCGCCCCCGTGTCGCCGCCGCCCCGCGCCACTCCCATCGCCGCGCTGCCCCGCACCACCCCCCTTGTCGTGCCGCCCCTCCCCACCCCCGTTCCCGAGCCGCTGCCGCCTCACGCGGCCTCCTCGACAAAGGGAACCGGTACTGCCGCAGAGCCGGTGACCGCGCGCGGCGGCGAGGGGAGCACGACAGTGACCGAAGCGCAACCGCGTCAACAAGAGATCTCGGTGACCCCGCGGAGGGCCGTGCCGCCGTTGGCCCTACTCCTCTTCATTCCCGTCAATGTTTGGCTGACTGGCTTCCGCCCCACCGAATGTCGAAGGTACAGACCTGCATCGGCTCGATCTGCGTAGGTGCTGGTAGGTCAGGTTGATTTGTGGTGATTGCGCAATGCTAGGCATATTAATTCTTGACATTGGTGCTACGCCCGTGATTGACTTAGGTGGATCCGTCATAGTTTTGGTGTCAAGTATGACCTGTTCGTGGTTACTAGTTTTTTGGGGTTGCACAGCGCGCACTCGATGTAGATGGTTCATTCATAGCTATCCTCCTTTCGTACTAGTTGTGCATGGTCGCTAGTTTCCCTGGGTTGCACAATTGGTGTGAAGTGTTGTGGTTGTGGAGTTCTGGTTCATGGTTACTGCCCCATGGCCTTTGATATATTGAAGTAAACCAAATTTCCCTTTATTTTCGGTAGTCAAGGCTGGCATTCAAAATGAGTGCTATTGCTTTGCTTGTCCTAGGAACTATCAGTGTTTGAACTTTGCTAGTGCTGGCATTCAAAATATTTCTTGGTCAAAGTGTTCTCTCACTGGAACTTAATATATATATGTCCTACATTTGAAGTACTCCAAAACAAAACAAGAAATCTCGATAAAACTAAGAAAACATAGCTCATATCTATTGGTGGTAAATGACGGTGGATATTGAGCTCGGTTGACTCATAAATATTCACGAGCTAGTTGATGAAAGTGCATTTATCCTCTAATGATATTTTAGTGATGAACACAATATTACTGCCAATGTACCTATGATCAACTTGTCTATGATCAATTTGAAACATGAGCATTACTAATTGGTCTCTTCTGCTGCTTATCAGAGATGGGGGGAGGCCGCCACCGTAGGCTGCGCTCTGCCACACCAGAGTACGAGTTCAACGCTTTCGAGTTCTTCAGTATCATACTTGAGAATTCATCTAGGAGGCAGGTATGTAAAATGAGAGATCTACCCTTCACCATCTCTTTATGATAACTCTGCTACCTGCTACATCACTCCTTGTCCCACACTGTAGAGGCTGCCTGACACTTTCATGAAGATGCTGGACAGCCATCGGCCAAAGAATGTGAAGCTGCGACAGGCCGGTAGCAGGCTTCACAGGCATTGGGACGTGCAGCTAGCGACCAGGTACGGCCACATGTACCTATGTCACGGCTGGGAGCAGTTCTACCGCGCCTACGACCTGCGGCACATGTACTTCCTTCTCTTCAAGTACGACGGCGACGCCATGCTCACCGTGAAGGTGTTCAACACGACTATGTGCCACATGCGCTACCAGGACGACGATGATGCCAGTATGTTCTGCCTCTTCTTCCTCTACATTTGGCTTTGTCTCACATCGATTGTTAACGGTCATTGTTGCATTTGGTCAGGAAATGGGAGTAGCAGCAGCGACTCTGGCTACAGCCAAAGCAGCACCGACTCTGGCTACAGCAAAAGCAGCATCGAAGATGATCCAGAATGGAGTGGGGAATATCAGGAGCAGAGTGGGGATGAGGATGTGTAGCCTAATCTGTCTGATGATGACCTCGCGATGGTGGTGGCTGACGATGGCCAAGATATGGTGGTGGCTAACAATGGGCAAGAGATGGTTGTGGCTCATGATGGGCAAGAGATGGTGGTGGATGAGGATGACCAAGCGATGGTGCTGCCTGAAGATGGCCTCGCGATGGTGGTGGTGCCTGACAATGACCTCGCGATGGTGGTGGCGCCAGCAAATCCACAGCTGGGCGACATGACCATGTCAATTGAGGTAGAAGACTACATCCCACTTCCTTCACTGCCTCGCGGCTCTTGGCGCATCAGGATGAAGAAGCTGAAGGAGAAGAAGGAGGAGTGAACTATGTCAGGTATGTCAAATCTCCAAAATGATCTACACTTAGCTTTGTTTCCTCCGAAATGACCTAAGTTAGCTCCAATATGCTAAGTTATCTCTAATATGCTTAGTTACCTAGGTTTGCTAAATAATGACATACACTTGGCTTGTGTCAAAAATGGCATATTTATGCTTAGTTAACTAAAAAATGGCATAATTAGTTAAGTTAGCTCCAAAATGACACATTTAACATAGGTTAGCTCCAATATGATCCATTTTAGCTAGATTATCTCCAAAATGATCCATTTTACGTACGTTAGCTTAAAAATTGGCATAATTACTTATGTTAGCACAAAAATGACCTATACTTACCTTATTTTCATGCTAGCTGACATAATAAGCTTAGTGATACGTCTCCAACGTATCTATAATTTATGAAGCATTCATGCTATTTTATTATCTGTTTTGAATGATTACAGGCTTTATTATACACTTTTATATTACTTCTGGGACTAACCTATTAACTGGAGGCCCAGCCCATATTGCTATTTTATTGCCTGTTTCAGTTTTTCGAAGAAAAGGAATATCAAACGGAGTCCAAAGGGAATGAAACCTTCGGCATTGTGATTTTTTGGAAGAATATCATCCTGGAGACTTGGAGTTCACGTCAGAAGACCCTCGTGGAGGCCAGGAGATAGGGGTGCCCCCCATACTTGGCGCGCCCCCTATCTCGTGGGCCCCTTGAGCACCTCCCGACCGACTTCTTTTGCCTATATAAGCCTACGTACCCTAAAACCATCGAATATCAAGATAGATCGAGAGTTCCGCCGCCGCAAGCCTATGTAGACACCAAAAACCTCTCGGGAGTCTGTTCCGGCACCCTACCGGAGGGGGAACCCATCACCGGTGGCCATCTTCATCATCCCGGCGCTCTCCATGACAAGGAGGGAGTAGTTCACCCTCGGGGCTGAGGGTATGTACCAGTAGCTATGTGTTTGATCTCTCTCTCTCTCTCTCTCTCTCTCTCTCTCGTGTTCTCTCTATGACACGATCTTGATGTATCGCGAGCTTTTCTATTATAGTTGGACATTATGATGTTTCTCCCCCTCTACTCTATTGTGATGAATTGAGTTTCCCTCTTGAAGTTATCTTATTGGATTGAGTCTTTATTTGAGAACACTTTATGTATGTCTTGCCGTGTTTATCTGTGGTGACAATGGGATTTCACGTGCCACTTGATGTATGTTTTGGTGACCAACTTGCGGGTTCCGCCCATGAACCTATGCATAGGGGTTGGCACACGTTTTCTTGACTCTCCGGTAGAAACTTTGGGGCACTCTTTGAAGTACTTTGTGTTGGTTGGATGAATCTGAGATTGTGTGATGCATATCGTATAATCATGCCCACGGATACTTGAGGTGACAATGGAGTATCTAGGTGACATTAGGGTTTTGGTTGATTTGTGTCTTAAGGTGTTATTCTAGTACGAACTCTTGAATAGATTGATCCGAAAGAATAACTTTGAGGTGGTTTCGTACCCTACCATAATCTCTACGTTTGTTCTCCGCTATTGGCTTTGGAGTGACTCTTTGTTCCATGTTGAGGGATTGTTATATGATCTATCTATGTTATTATTGTTGAGAGAACTTGCACTAGTGAAAGTATGAACCCTATGCCTTGTTTCCTATCATTGCAATACCGTTTACGCTTACTTTTATCATTAGTTACCTTGCTGTTTTTATATTTTCATATTACAAAAACCTATATCTACTATCCATATTGCACTTGTATCACCATCTCTTCGTCGAACTAGTGCACCTATACAATTTACCATTGTATTGGGTGTGTTGAGGACACAAGAGACTCTTTGTTATTTGGTTGCAGGGTTGTTTAAGATAGACCATCTTCATCCTACGCCTCCTACGGATTGATAAACCTTAGGTCATCCACTTGAGGGAAATTTGCTACTGTCCTACAAACCTTGCACTTGCAGGCCCAACAACGTCTACAAGAAGAAGGTTGTGTAGTAGACATCAAGCTCTTTTTTGGCGCCGTTGCCGGGGAGGCTAGGTAAACGGCACTCACACCCCATCAATCAAGCTCTTTTCTAGCGCCGTTGTCCGGGAGGTGAGTGCTTGAAGGTATATCTTTAGATCTTGCAATCGAATCTTTTTGTTTCTTGTTTTATCACTAGTTTAGTTTATTAAAGAAAACTACAAAAAAATGGAGTTAAACTTGTCTCATACGCTTCGTCTTTTTAATATCTTTTGTGAGTATGATGTAAAGGAAAATTGTGCTCAAGTGCTAGAAGAAGAATGCATTAAAATGCTTGGTACTAAATCTTTGAATGATGAGCATGATTGCAATGTTGTTAGTATGAACTCTTTGAATATCCTTAGTACTAATGATGATTGCACTAGTTATGATGAAAATTTCTCCTATAAGCATGTTGATTTTTGTGGAGTGCATGTTTGCATGAGCACACCAAATAGAGAAGATATATATTGCAAGAGGCATAAGCATTTAGAAACTAAATGGTTGCAAGAAAGGCTAGATGTGAGTGCTGAAAATTTAAAATTCCTTTGCCGTACTTGTGAACTTTGCAATGAACGTGGTCATTTACATCTCCAATGCAAATTGTTTCATGACCGAATCGTGTCCAAAAATTGTGATGATTTGATCTCCCTTGCACATTATAATGAACTTAGCTTGCTTTTGGGTTATGAAGAGTTGAAACATTTAACTAAGCGTATTCCAGAATTTAATCTTGAGCATTTCCTTGATATTGATCTAGAAAAGATTTATATTTTTTGTGCGGAGAATTACATTGAAAATCCTTATATTGCCAATTACCTAAAAAAAGAAAGCCAATAGAAGACGATGAGAATACTAATGAAAGGTAAGAGACTTCCCAATATCCTCCTATTATTTCTTGTGATGAATTAGGTAACGAGGAGGAGCTTTCTATTCAACCAATCTCGTCAATAAGGGGCTCAAAGAGGAAGGTTGAACCCACACATAATGTGAAGTAGAAAAAGAAAAGAAGGATCAACAAAGGTAGAAAGGTATCCCTCCCAAATGATGTTGCTCCTACCACTCATTGTGATGATGAAATTGCTATAATATTGGTGTTATTCATATTTTTAATGATGAGAGCGATTATGCTTATGATATGAAAGGGCCCAAGCTTGGGGAAGCTATGTTTGATGAGGATGAAACATTTGAAAATATATTTGCTGGAATTAATGTTTGTCCCAAGCTTGGGGATGCTATGTTTAATGAAGATGATATTTTTAGCATCCCAAGTTTTGATATGCAAAGTTGTTATGATGATAGCATGCCTCTTACCTATGATGATTATATTGATGAAATTGGGTTTGGAAGAGTGTCAACTTTAGGAAGTAGTGATCCCACTATTTTGGAGGATTTTGAATTTTATTGTGATGAATATGAAAGTGGATTTGGAAGAGTGTCAACTTTATTTAGTGATTCCAAAATCTTGGGAGAGGTTTCAATCGATTATGATGAGAACGAAGTTCCTACTTATGATGATTATTGTGATGAAACTTGTGCTATAAAAAGTAGGGATGATTATATTTAATAAACTTGTCATGATTATGATTACCCTTTTTCTGAGCATTACTCTTTTAATGTGGAAACAATTTTTAGTGTTCAAGTCTCTTATGATACTCCCACTATTCCGATTGAGAAGAATTTTGCTTATGTGGAGAGTAGTAAATTTTCTATACTTGTAGATCATGAAAAGAATGCTTTAGGTGCTGGTTATATTGTTTAATTCATTCATGATCCTACTGAAAATTATTATGAGGGAGAAACATATGCTTCTAGGAATTTCAATAATGTCAAGTTTCCTCTCTATGTGTTGAAAATCTTGAAGTTATGCTTGTTTTACCTTCCTATGCTTGTTGATTATTGTTCCCATCAGTTGTTTGCTCACAAAATCCCTATGCATAGGAAGAGGGTTAGACTTAAATGTGCTAGTCATATGCTTCATGATGCTCCCGTTATGTTTCAATTTTTATCTTTTATGTGAGCATCATTGTCACCATCTTGCCTAGCTAGAAAGGCATTAAAGAAAAGCGCTTGTTGGGAGACAACCCAATATTTATCCTTACTGTTTTTGTGTGTTCACATGATTATTCTACTGTACTAATCATGTTTTATAGCCTTTGTTTCAATAAAGTGCCAAGTAAGACCTTTAGGATAGCTTACTGTGATAGTTGTGTTGATCCTGCTGAGAATCAGAAACTTTTTCATCCAGTAAATTAGTTTTGTTAATTCACAGAAACGTGCTTCTGATCTTATTATTTTTTCTCTGGATTGGTACACAAATTTCTTAGGACTTCCTAAGTTGGTAGAATTTTTGGACTTCCAGAAGTATACGTTTGATACAGATTACTACAAATTGTTCTGTTTTTGACAGATTCTGTTTTTCGTGTGTTGTTTGCTTGTTTTGATGCATCTATGGCTAGTATTAAGTGGTATGAACCATAGAGAAGTTTAAATACAGTAGATATTACACCAATATGAATTTATAATGAGTTCATTACAGTACCTAAGTGGTGGTTTTATTTTATTATACTAAGGGAGCTTACGAGTTTTCTGTTGAGTTTTGTGTTATGGAGTTTTCAAGTTTTGGGTAAAGATTCGATGGACTATGGAATAAGGACTGGCAAGAGCCTAAGCTTGGGGATGCCCAAGGCACCGCAAGGTAATATTCAAGGACAACCAAGAGCCTAAGCTTGGGGATGCCCCGGAAGGCATCCCCTCTTTCGTCTTCGTTCATCGGTAACTTTACTTGGAGCTATATTTTTATTCACCACATGATATGTGTTTTGCCAGGAGCGTCATTTTCTTTTGTTAATATTTTCTTGATTTTATTTAGAATAATGTTTTGTATGTTTAGTTTCAATAAAAATGTCAAGGATAGCCTTTACCATGCTTATTTTGCTAGTATACATGTTCTGTTTGAAAACAGAAAGTTTACCGCTATTGCAAAAATTCCTTAGAAAAGTCAGAGAATGATATAATGATGAAAACTTATGCATAATTAGATTTGATAAATTTACTACAGTGGTAATGTTCTTTCATAATTTTTGGAGTTAGGGAAGAATGATGAATCTTGCATTCTTTACAGACTGTACTGTTTTGGCAGATTGTTGTTATGGTTGCATTGTTTTCATATGTTTGCTTGTTTAATGATTCTATTCGAGGATAGGAGTATTAAATATACAGAGGCATTTAGTATGAAATGTTGAATAATCATTTTTGTGATTTGTTACAGTAGAAAATGATAAGGTTTTGCATTGGTTTATACTAACCTATCTCACGAGTTCTTGTTGAGTTTGGTGTGGATGAAGCTTTTGATAAAAAGAGAAACCATGATATGAGAGGAATTAAGGAGACACAAAAGTTCAAGATTGGGGATGCCCATGGCACCCAAAGATAATATTTCAAGAAGTATCAAACATCTAAGCTTGGGGATGCCCCGGTAGGCATCCCACCTTTCTTCTTCAACAACTATCGGTTAGTATCGATTGAGCCTAAGTTCTTGCTTCTTCACATGAGTTGTGCTATCCTTGCAATGTCATTTTATTTTGTTTTTCTTGCTGTTTGAATAAGATACCAAGATCTGAAATTCTTAAATGAGAGAGAGTCTTCGCATAGTTACATAATTATTTAGCTACTCATTGATCTTCACTTATATCTTTTTGGAGTAGTTTGTCATTTACTCGTGTGCTTCACTTATATCCTATGAGTAAATGGTTGAATGAGTTGATTGTCATAATTAAATCTGAAATTAAATATGTTTCATTTGCTTATCCCATGGGGAGTAATGACTTCGAATCTAAGAAGTAGAGGTTGTAAATTTATTAAAGGTTAGCAAGCATTGTATTGGTCATTTGAACAATTCATGAAAGAATATTGAAGGAAGAGAGATTTCACATATAAATACACTATCCTAGACATCTTTTATAATTGGGAGCAATCATTAAGTATGACATGCTAAAGAGTTGATGTTGGACAAGGAAGACAACGTAATGGGTTATGTTTTCCGACATCTCAGTTAAAGTATATTGTCATGGATCATTCAAACATGTTGAGCTTGCCTTTCCCCATCATGCTAGCCAAAATTCCTTGCACCAAGTAGAGATACTACTTGTGCTTCCAAATATCCTTAAACCCAGTTTTGCCATGAGAGTCCGCTATACCTACCTATGGATTGAGTAAGATCCTTCAAGAAAGTTGTCATAGCTGCAAGCAATAAAAATTGCTCTCTAAATATGTATGATATTTTGGTGTGAAGAAAATAGCTTTATACGATCTTGTTATGGAAGCAATAAAAGCGACGGACTGCATAATAAAGGTCCATATACAAGTGGCAATATAAAGTGACATTCATTCACATTAAGATTTTGTGTATCCAACCCTAAAAGCGCATGACAACCTCTGCTTCCCTCTGCGAAGGGCCTATCTTTTACTTTATGTATTTTACTTTATGCAAGAGTCAAGGTGACCTTCACCTTTCCCTTTTTCATTTTATCCTTTGGCAAGCACCTCGTGTTGGGAAGATCCTGATATATATATCCAATTGGATGTAAGTTAGCATGAACTATTATTGTTGACATCACCCAAAGGTGAATACATTGGGAGGCAACACTATAAGCCCCTATCTTTCTCAGTGTCCGATTGAAACTCCATAACCATTAGTATTGCGTGAGTGTTAGCAATTGTAGAAGACTATATGATAGTTGAGTATGTGGAGTTTGGTATTCCTGAAAATAAGATGAATTGCAATTGTTTGATGATTGAGAATGAAGTTTGATAGTTTTCAAGAAAGTTTATGGTCTATGCTTTGACATGTTAATTGCTTGTTACTTTATCGTGAGAAGTTTTATGAGATGAACTACTGTTATGACATATTATCATGCTAGAAAAGGTGATTGAAATTATCATTGATCAAACTTGTGCACCTTCTAGCATTCACACTTCATAAATTCTTTCTTTTAACATTTACCTACTCGAGGACGAGTAGGAATTCAGCTTGGGGATGCTGGTATGTCTCCAAGTATCTATAATTTATGAAGCATTCATGCTATTTTCTTATCTGTTTTGAATGATTACGGGCTTTATTATACACTTTTATATTACTTTTGGGACTAACCTATTAACCGGAGGCCCATCCCATATTGCTGTTTTATTGCCTGTTTCAGTTTTTCGAAGAAAAGGAATATCAAACGGAATGAAACCTTCGGCATCGTGATTTTTTGGAAGAATATCATCCTTGAGACTTGGAGTTCACGTCAGAAGACCCTCGAGGAGGCCAGGAGATAGGGGGCGCCCCCCCTACTGGCCGCGCACCCCTGTCTCGTGGGCCCTTCAAGCACCTCCCGACCGACTTCTTTCGCCTATATAAGCCTACGTACCCTAAAACCATCGAATATCAAGATAGATCGGGAGTTCCGCCTCCGCAAGCCTCTGTAGCCACCAAAAACCTCTCGGGAGTCCGTTCCGGCACCCTGCCAGAGGGGGAACCCATCACCGGTGACCATCTTCACCATCCCGGCGCTCTCCATGACGAGGAGGGAGTAGTTCACCCTCGGGGCTGAGGGTATGTACCAGTAGCTATGTGTTTTATCTCTCTCTCTCTCTCGTGTTCTCTCTATGGCACGATCTTGATGTATCGCGAGCTTTGCTATTATAGTTGGATCTTATGATGTTTCTCCCCCTCTACTCTCTTGTGATGACTTGAGTTTCCCTCTTGAAGTTATCTTATCGGATTGAGTCTTTATTTGAGAACACTTGATGTATGTCTTGCCATGTTTATCTATGGTGTGGGATTTCACGTGCCACTTGATGTATGTTTTGGTGACCAACTTGCGGGTTCCGCCCATGAACCTATGCATAGGGGTTGGCACACATTTTCTTGACTCTGCGGTAGAACCTTTGGGGCACTCTTTGAAGTACTTTGTGTTGGTTGGATGAATCTGAGATTGTGTGATGCATATCGTATAATCATGCCCACGGATACTTGAGGTGACAATGGAGTATCTAGGTGACATTAGGGTTTTGGTTGATTTGTGTCTTAAGGTGTTATTCTAGTACGAACTCTTGAATAGATTGATCCGAAAGAATAACTTTGAGGTGGATTCGTACCCTACCATAATCTCTACGTTTGTTCTCTGCTATTAGTGGCTTTGGAGTGACTCTTTGTTCCATGTTGAGGGATTGTTATATGATCTATCTATGTTATTATTGTTGAGAGAACTTGCACTAGTGAAAGTATGAACCCTATGCCTTGTTTCCTATCATTGAAATACCATTTACGCTTACTTTTATCATTAGTTACCTTGCTGTTTTTATATTTTCATATTACAAAAACATATATCTACTATCCATATTGCTCTTGTATCACAATCTCTTCACCGTACTAGTGCACCTATACAATTTACCATTGTATTGGGTGTGTTGGGGACACAAGAGACTCTTTGTTATTTGGTTGTAGGGTTGTTTAAGAGAGAACATCTTCATCCTACGCCTCCTTTGGATTGATAAACCTTAGGTCATCCACTTGAGGGAAATTTGCTACTGTCCTACAAACCTGTGCACTTGCAGGCCCAACAATGTCTACAAGAAGAAGGTTGTGTAGTAGACATCACTTAGTTAGCTAAAAATGGAATAATTACCTATTTAAGCTCTAAAATGACACAAATAAGGAATAAGAAGAAGAAAAACAAGGAAGAGGAGAAAAATAAAGAATATAAGAAGAAAAATAAGAAAAAGAAAGAATAAAAGAAGAAGAATGGGAAGTAAAATAGTAAAAACCTTCTTCTACTTCTTCTTCTAGTCTTCTTCTTCTTCTTCTCCAAAATGACCTAAGTTAGCTCTAAGTTAGCTCTAATATGCTTAGTTACCTAGGTTAGCTCAATAAAGACCTATATTTAGCTGATTTATATCAAAAATGGCATAATATGCTTAGTTCACTCAAAAATGGCATAATTAGCCAGGTTAGCTCCATTTTACCTAAGTATGCTTACTTCTTCTTCTAGTCTTCTTCTTATTCTAGTATTCTTCTTCTAACTTTCTTGATTCCCATTTTGTAGATTTCATTTACTTCACGGAAGCTTGCATGGATGGAGTGCTTCTTTTCCCTTTCTGCTTTTATTTTGTATCGATGAACAATGTGGAACTTGTTATATGGATGGATAGGTGTTAGATGAACAATGTGAAACTATTGTAATATGTATGTATGGAACTATGTGTTGGTTATGTATGTATATATGATGAAATTTTTGTGTTGGATTTCTCTGCTATGAAATTTGTGTGTTCAAACTTGTTTGTTAAAATTGAATGAATCTAAGAAAAAACAGAAAAAACAGGGGCTATAGAGGCTCTTTGCCGTCTGCCAGCGGATGGCAAAGAAGCCATGTGGCAGCTACTTGTGTAACCTGGGGGCTGGCCTATTTGGTTACTTTACCGTCCGCTAGCTAACGGCAAAGCGCACTGTTAACCACCTAACGGCCATAAGCTGTCACGTGTGTCGTCCTAGTCATTTGCCGTGGGCTGGCGGACGGCAAAGACCATATCATCTTTGTCGTTCGCCAGCAAACGGCAACGAGCTCTTTGCCGTAGCCTGTTCAGCCGGACCTGTTGTTGTCTTCTGACGGACGGCAAAGGCCTTTGCCATCTACGAGGCATGCCTTTGCCATCAGCCATGGCGGATGGCAAAGTGCCTAATTCCTATAGTTCAAGTTTTACGTGGCTGCTATGGGCTTCTAGCAAGAACCGTTCTTACCTACGCATCAAAACCACAATGATTTTTCATCAAGTGTGCTGTTTTAAACTTCAACAAGGATTGGCCATAGTCAAACTCGATTCAAAGTTGGAGAAACAGACACCCGCCAGCCACATGTGTGCAAAAGCACGTCGGTAGAACCAGTCTCATGAACGCGGTAATGTAATGTCGGTCCGGGCCACTTCACCCAACTATACCGCCGAATCAAAGTAAGGCGTTGGTGGTAAGCAGTATGACTATTATCGCCCACATCTCTTTGTGTTGTACTCACGCATATAACATCTACGCATAGACCTGGCTCGGATGCCACTATTGGGGAAAGCGGTAATTTCAAAAAAATTCCTACGATCACGCAAGATCTATCTAGGTGATGCATAGCAACAAGAGGGGAGAGTGTGTCCACGTACCCTCGTAGACCGAGAGCAAAAGCATTTCAATAACGCGGTTGATGTAGTCGAACTTCTTCGCGATCCAACCGATCCAAGTACCGAGCATATGGCACCTCCGCGTTCAGCACACGTTCAGCTCGATGACGTCCCTCGTGCTCCTGATCCAGTTGAGGACGAGGATGAGTTTCGTCGGCACGACAGCATGGCGACGGTGATGATGATGCTATCGGCGCAGGGCTTCGCCTAAGCACTACAATGGTATGATTGAGATGTGTAACTGTGGAGGGGGACACCGCACACGGTTGGGAGAGAAACTTGTGTGTCTTTGGGGTGCCCCCTGCCCACGTATATAAAGGAGGGAGTGAGAAAGGTCGGCCCCCTAGGGGTGCGCCTAGAGTATGGAGTCCTACTAGGACTTCCAGGTCCTAGTAGGAATCCCTTTCCCTTTTGGAGTAGGAGAGAAGGAAAGAGGGAAAGAGAGAGGGAGTAGGAAAGGGCAAGGGGGGCGCCGCCCCCTTCCCCTAGTCCAATTCGGACCCATGGGGGGCGTGCGCCACCTCCCCTCACTACAAAAAAAAGACACATCCGTGACATTTTGGGCCGAACGAATTTTTTTCTGTCATCCATATGACACTTCTATGACGATAATTGTGACAAAACCCGGTATCATCATAGATGTGGTGGGCTCCTACTTCTATGACAAAAAATCATGACAGAAAATGGGCTTTTCATCCTGGGTGGGCCGGAGACGCAGCTGCATGACATTCTTTGGGCCGTCCATGACGGAAAAAACCGCGGTAGAAGCAAGGGGAGGAAAATTTTGGGGAGTTGTCGGTTACGGTGGGAGGTCAGGGGCGGAGCGATGCGCGTTTCTCTTGTACGTACGCGCGTGTGTGTGAGACGTTGGCTTTAACTAAAGCCGAGCGAGGCGTTGGGCTCTAACTGAACCCGAGCGATTGCATTGCAGGCTACGCGTTACTGAACCCGAGCGATCGATCGATGGCTGTTAACTGAACACGATGGAGCGATTCCTTCGCTAGTGCTGCTAACTGAAGCCGATCGATGCTGCCTCTGGGATGAACAGTGAGCGTTGCGGGGGGTTTGGATGAACAGTGAGCGGTGGCGTTGCCTCTGGATGAACAAGAACCTGAGGTGTGGAGGGCTGGATGAACAGTAGACGGTGGAGGGGTGGCCATGGAGGGGTGGTTGAACAGGACCCTGTGGTGTGGAGGGTTGGATGAACAATAGACGGTGGAGGGGTGCCCGTGGAGGGGTGGTTGAATAGTAGCCGGTGGAGTAGCGCACGGTGGAGGCTGGATGAATAGGAGCCCGTGGAGGCTGGAGGAGGTCGACGGTAGCCCATGGAGGCTGGAGGAGGTCGACGGTGGAGATGTACAGTATCCCGTGGAGTCCCGTTT